>NC_069007.1:17646356-17648981 GCF_001194135.2 Octopus bimaculoides
TATATATATATATATGTGTGTGTGTGTATATATATATATATATATATATATATATGTATATACACACACACACATACATATATGTATATATGTAGTAAGACAGTTATGAAGGAAGTTAGCGAAAGTGACGTTATAAAGAATCTCAACGTGGGAGATGTTGCAAACATATCAATAATTCATAGCTTCCACACACACACACATACACACACACACACACACACACACACACACACACAGATACAGACAGACAGACAGACAGACAGATCGACAGACAGACAGACAGACACACACACACACACACACTCGTAACTACGATACAAACACTGTGATTTGTTTTTATTTTATCGCCTCTATTACCAAAGAACTCCTCACTCACTTGCGGGATGTATTGGAGACAATGTCTGTCTGTGTGTCAGTCAGTCTGTCTGAATGTGTGTATATATATATATATATGCTCCGTTGATCGTATCAGCTGGGACCCTCGTCGTCGTAACCGACGGAGTGCTCCTCCTGTACGTATGTATGTATGTATGTATGTATGTATGTATGTATGTATGTATGTATATTAGATAATGAAACGAATGGTTTATACCGGGTAGGTTACTGGTAAAGCACGGTCACTTTCATAGTGTTCTTTATGTGCATGGTGAACGAAAGACGGAAGATGGAAGATACGAGAATTTTTTTAATCACTACAACTGTTTCGACACATCTAGCATCGATCCCTCACGTGTGGGATACTTAACAGTTGGTTCAGGAGCATCCGACGGTGCAGATGTGTCTCTTCGAGTGATAAATAGATATAACTCGTTAAAATAACAGCTACGCAGTGTATTTTCTCATTTCGTGTAAAGAAAAGCAGCAAATTAAAGGATATAGCTTCATTTATATAGAAGATCGATAATAAAGTAACAGATACATAAAAGAAACGAACATGCAATGGATATGGATATATAAACGCCCTCGCATAAGTTGTATGGAGCATGTACACTCGCTCATACAAGCATCCCCGAAGTTGTAAGCATAAGCACACGTGTGGTTTGGTGCACATACGTTCATGTAGCGAGTTGAATAGCTACTTGGTGTTTACAAAATTGGGGAAATTAAAGCAAAACTTAATTCATCCATACCCTAAAGTAAATTATCTTAACAGTTGCTCAAATTCATTCCCACTATGTTGTGTGAAAATACTTTTATAAGCATGTAAGCATCTTGAGAGTCTTTCAGGTATATCATAACCACTTCTACTATCACAATTTCTTCGTATTTTGGTACTTTTCATTGCGGTTTACATCTCTTTCGTTGGTATTTAGATGCGTATGTTTGTTAGATCCAGTAGGTGGGCTATTGAACTGTTGTCGCATTTTACTATTGTTTATGCGGTGCCTACGCTGCTGTAAGTTAGTAGAGTTAGTGCAGGATACCTTCACAGTGTGCCGATTAAAAGTAGCAAGCTATCTATTAGATTTAGGGAAACATTTATTGAAAGTAGCAAAAGAATTTTCCAGCGATCTTGGTTGAAACATGCGAACCGAAAATTGGGTTGTACCAGAGGGCATCATAATTCTCATGTCTGTTGTTTGGCATATTTGATCTAGTGTGTTGTACAGGAAAGGAACGATCTACTGTGTTACGAGCAATTATTGTGTCGTGTGTGTCTATGAGTTTTCGTTGGTAGTTCATTGCCTTGACCGAGTCTTCCTGGCCTTTATTTTCGATCTGAGTATGTATATATGTACACACACACATACACACACACATGCACACACATACACACACACATAACAATGAAGGTAGCTGGTGACATGTATAAAAGCAATAAAGTTAAATAAATGTGTATTAAATACCACATAAGATAAATACCTAATTTACTGAAATTATTTCCCCTTTAGGAGAAAACTATAAACAAATACCTAGTGGAAGTTGCACCCAACTTCAAATGAGATGGGGAGAGAATATTAAAAATCAATAATTCGCCATCAGTGACATTTCATTACAAAATAAACAGTCTGGAGACAAGATGTCGGCTGTAGACATGTGTTTCTGCCTCAGTATGCATCATCAGAACAGCAGTTGTTCTGCCTTGAATGCAATAGACGGGATACTTGACTGGTGGGAGAAAGGGGGATGTTATCCTCAAACTGGACACCTGGTCTGAATGCATGTAACAGAGAAGATTCTGCTGAAAGCATCCTCGGGCCAAGATTGGGTGTTAAACCGGGTGAAGGATTAAGAATAATCCAAATTATTTGAATTCAGAATCGGTGTCACCGGAATAAATAATACATTGAAAACCGTTTAAAGCTGTAATATTTTCGCCACTTAACTGCACCCCCCCCATTGGTATTTACTTATCGAGTCTCTCTCTTCTCTTTTTCTCTTTTACTTGTTTCAGTCATTTGATTGTGGCTATGCTGAAGCAACGCCTTTTAGTCGAGCAAATCGAACCCAGGACTTATTCTTTGTAAGCCTAGTACTTATTCTATCGGTCTCTTTTGCCGAACCGCTAAGTTACGGGGACGTAAACACACCAGCATCGGTTATCAAGTGATGTTTGGTGGGGGTGGGTAACAAACATAGACACACACACACACACACATATATATATATATATATATATATATA
>NC_069007.1:17649554-17650960 GCF_001194135.2 Octopus bimaculoides
GTAAATAAATAAATCTGAGACAGTCTGGCATCACATCCAGGGGTTATGTTGTGATCTCGGCCTCTTATATTCCATGGAAACTGCGTAACCGGCTCTGTAAGTCCTACGACATGAAACAGCTCTTGCTCAATTTTACGTTTCGGTTAAAGAATGGAGGGCAGCACCAAAATCTTTCTATACGCCCTTCGAGATAGATCAAGTAGGAGCGCCGATTCAGACTGTTTGACAATGTTCTGAGTTCAAATTCTGCCTAAGTATACTTTGCCTTTTCGGGGCCGATAAAATAAGTACTAGTCGAGCCCTGGGGTCGATGTAAACGAGTTACCCCTTTGGCCGAACTTACTGACCCTGTGCTAAAATGTCAAACTAATGTATGCATATACGTATATATCTCACCCTACACACGCGTACACACATATTCGCGTGTGTATGTATATATATGTATGTAACGTGTCCCTATAACTTAGGGAACAGATACTAGACATAAAATGAAAAAAATTAATCGATTTGATCAAGGCACTGCCCCAGCATGGCCGGAGTCCAATGACTGAAATAAGCAAACAAATAAAATCTTAAAATCATAAAATAATAAAATCTTTATCAAAATCTATTTTCTCCAAAAGAAATATAAAATTAAAGCGGAAACGAAAAACAAAAAGAAAGAAAGCAAGCAAGCAAGAAAGAAAGAAATAAAGAAAGAAACCCCCTCCTAAAAGACATGAAATGTTGCAGAACAAAATTTTTGCAATTCTCACCTGTAAATGTTGAACTCGTGAATATACGGACAATTTTCGATCCAAGAGAAGGCAGGTTTTGCATACATCCAATAAGCAGACGATACAGCCGTTCTCTTCTTTCTTTTTCTTTCCGTTCTCTTTCTGCGAGTTCTTCGGGAGTCAATTCCTGCTTCGCTTCTTCTTCTTCTTCCTCTTCGTTCTCATCTTTTTCCTTATCCTTTTCTCTTTCTTTTTCTTTCTCTTTCTCTTTCTCTTTATCCTTCTCCTTTTCTTTCTCTTTCTCTTTATCCTTATCCATCCTGACCGGATCTAATATCGGAGATTATAATAGTAGCAGGAATGGCTGCCGTTAAATTATTCTGGTTCAATTCCCGTTCTCTCCTCTTATCATCGTTTCAAATAAAAATCAGAAGAGGCAACAGGAATTGTTGGTAGGGGTGTAAGTATACACAGACACACACAAACACATAAACACACACACACACACTTATACCTCTCTTCTTTTATCTTTTACTTGTTTCCATCATTGGACAGCTGCCATGCTGGAGCACCGCCTTAAAGGGCTTAGTCGAGTACCTATCTATCTATCTATCTACCTGTCTGTCTGTCTATCTATCTATCTATCTATCTATCTATCTATATATGTGTGTGTGTGTGTATCTCTCTCTC
>NC_069007.1:17651618-17652332 GCF_001194135.2 Octopus bimaculoides
ATATATATATATATATATTTGTGTGTATGTATGTATGTATAGATATGTATCTGTGTATGTATGTATTTATATATGCATGTATGTATGTATGTATGTATGTATGTATGTATGTATGTATGTATGTATGTATATTTTAAATGTGTCGTTAGTTGACAATCAAAATTGGTAAATTCGGAGTGGCTTTCTCTAAGCTATTAGCATCTTCATTCCTGATATATAAAAATATATGTTGGTTACAAAATTTTTCATAGTTTCCAATGTAGTCAATAGGTATATCCAGGTGATACACGAAGAGCATGTATATACATTTTATATACATATAGATTCATATATACATGGGTATTTTATACACCGGTGTGTTAAAAAATGAGGTTTGCATAAACGTTTCCCACTCGTTGCTTGCTTGCGGTTGGTTGCTGGGAGTCGCGAGACAAACCAGACACACCTGAAGTTGTTGCTGCTGTTGTTGTTGTTGTTGTTGTGAACGGACCACAAAAAACAACAACAACAGCAACAACTTTAATGACCCTAACAACCAAAACAGTAACCACAACAATAAGGACAAGCAAAATGCAACAACAACAACAACAACAAGCCCAGCAGTAAGAGTGTCTGGCAGCGGATCAATAGACCAAGTAACAAGTTTGGTTGCTGTTACCTCTAAGAACTTGTCGCTTTGTCAATCATATATATATATATATATATATATATATA
>NC_069007.1:17656101-17658504 GCF_001194135.2 Octopus bimaculoides
TATATATATATATATACACATATATATATATATATCTATATGTATGTATATATTTGTATGCCTATGCACTTATATATGTATGTGCACACACACACACATACGCATGTATTATGTATGCATAAATCTTTCTGTCAATGTTCCCGTTATTTACCTGAACTCAACGACCGGAAGTAAGGCAACAGACCGGAAATAAAGCAACGATTCAAACAGTTTGGACTGCAATTTTCTGAAGCAGCCAATGGTTGCTGTCGATCAATAGACATAGAGGGACAACGTGTGGACCACACGCACACACACGCACACGCACACGAACACGCACACACACACACACACACACACACATACGCATATACAAGCTCACACATACACACACGCTCACTGTATATACATACATATACACACATGCTCGCACAAGCATGGACAGACACACAAACACAGATGCACACGCATACACTCACTTACATACACACGCACATACATGCACACAAACACAGACACAGGCACACACACACAAATACACAAGCACACACACATACATACACACATAAACTCACACATACATGCATACATACATATACACATGCTCACACACATCCTACAAATACATACACACAGAGTCTTTTACGAAGGTGAGTCAATAAGTAATACCATTTTGTTTAGGACAGGCTATAATTACCAACACAGGAACACGTATCACTCATCAAAATGAAGCTGGTCCTCTGTGGATCACATCCCTACTTCTCAACATAGTCACCGTTTCTCTCAATAGCAATGTCTCACCTTCGAACGAGAGCATGTATCCCTGCCCCGTAAAATCCTGTTGACTGTTCTTTGAGCCATTTCTTCACTACAGTTTTTACTCCCTCGTCACTGGAATAATGTTTGCTTCTCAAACACTCTTTTATAGGTTTCTTTGTTCGAGAAGTTCAGTGCAGGCATTGACCCTGTCTATATCTTGTGTTCGGTAGTCAGCTCTCTCGGTACCCAACGGACACACACTTTTGAAAACCAAGTTATTTGACAACGTCGTAAGCACTTCCGTGGCTCATTTCAAGGTCTTCTGCCAACTCATCAAGATTTATGCGCCTGTCTTCTCTGATCAGAGCATCTGCTTTTGATTTATTGGCAGGATTCACAGAAGCGGACGAACGGCCTGAATGGGGTCTATCGGCTACACTCACAGTTCCCACCTTTTCAGCTTTCAGACGACGGACCCACCTGCATACATTGCTATCGAGCCCTGAGGACGATGTAATCGACTTACTCCCTCCCACGAAATTGCTGGCCATGTATCGAGATTTAACACACATACGCACACGCACACACACACACACAGATATATATACATGTGTGTGTGTATATATATGCGACGCGCTTCTTTCAGTTTCCGTCTACCAAATTCACTCACAAGGCTTCGGTCAGTCCAAGGCTACAGTAGAAGACACTTGCCCAAGGAACCACGCACTGCAACTGAACCCGGAACCATCTGACTGGAAAGCAAGCTTCTTACCACACAATATACTATACATACACACATATACGTACATACATTTCTATCTATCTATCTATCTATCTATCTATCTATCTATCTATCTATCTATCTATCTATCTATCTATCTACCGATCCACACAGACATGTATGCACATATGAATGTATGCATGAATATATATGTATACACACACACATATAGTTAGCTAGCTAGATAGATTGATAGTTAGATAATAGATAGATAGATAGATAAATAGATAGATAGATAGATAGATAGATAGAAATATGTACACATAATATGCATATATGCATATATACATAATATATATTGTATATATGTACATACAATTTGCATATATATATATATATTTATACACACACAAAGACAGACATATATGTATCTACATATGTATGTATGCATGCATGTATGTACGTATGTATGTACGCATGTATGTATGCATGCATGTATGTATGTATGTATGTATGTATGTATGTATGTATGTATGTATATATGGTACAGTTACAGATGCAAGTAAACGATAGTCATTCGTTAATACTTCTGTAAAACACGAAGTTCTTTTCGCTGGCGAACATTAATTGTACAAATACAAAACGTATGTAACACTTGCTGAAACATTTGATCTGTGCACCCAGAATTAATGATATATTTGATTTCGGTGTGGGTCACCCGTTTGTTTACAAACAGTCTTTTATCATTGTCACGTTGGAAAGACGTTTTAACACCCACAAACAGCAAAAACTCCCATCAGTCCGAACTAATCTCTCTTTTGTCGCATTCTGGTGAAATTGGAATTTGTAATTTGGTATCTTTTGCATACGGAGCAATGTGTATGTATATATGTATGTATATATGTATGTATATATGTATGTATATATGTATGTATATATGTATG
>NC_069007.1:17659334-17663164 GCF_001194135.2 Octopus bimaculoides
TATATATATATATATATATATATATGTATATATATATTTGCATGCATGCATACAAACATACATACATATGTATATATGTATGTATGTATGTATATGTGTTACTGAAATAGATAATAGATGGAATTTAACTGAGATGAACTGAGAGAAATTCTTCTAGATCCCCCCCGGTCCACCTACACATCCACCAACTCCCCCACAAATATCCAGAACTCTGTGATTTATTTACACAATTATACCCCCATTATTACCATATTTGGCTCCACGTAACACCAACCCATAAATCTCTTCATTATTCCGTTGTTTCACACTGTATTTAAGTCTAAACTGATGGAGTGCATAGGAACAGGTTTATTATTAAACTCCTACACTACGTTTCACAAATATGCTCTGGTTCGTTCGTTTTTATGATGCTATTCTCTGTACAAACACAACGCTGTATTACAAATCATTGCTCTACATTTCACAGCGTATCGCCATATTGGAAGATGGCTGCCTCTGAAGTAGCAGGAAGAGGTACTCGCCACAGTTGTGGCAGCAGTTGGCTTGATAACATTCACAAACACACCTTCAATTTATTTCAAATAAATGGAATAAAAATATCGAATTTACATTTAAAAAATTAATTGATAGGATCAGACAGATACAGATTTAATCTTAAACACACACTAATCTACTGGAAGATATACACACACACACACACACACACACTTACACTTATTGTGACATCATAAGAATTTATTAACTTTTGATAGAACGTGAAATAATTATTTTTTGAGGGCGAAAAGCCTTTTTGGAGAGAAAAAATGTCGAAGGTAGTCTGTCGGAAATTCGAAAGATTGCTTTGGTCCAGTGGTAGAAAGTCTGTCAAACAAAGAGATGTGGGTTCGTGTCTCACAGGCAACCTTTAGCTTTTGCCATCCAACCGGATTTTTCAGCTAATATTTACATGCTATTATTTATAGCTCTATGTGCATCGAGAGCCATTGTTCTAAAAAAAAAAACAAAAAAAAAACTAAAAATAGCGTTGGAAATATTTAATCGAACGTAAGGCGGCGAGCTGGCAGAATCGTTAATACGCCGGACGAAATGTTTAGCAGTATTTCGTATTTACATCCTGAGTTCAAATTCCGCCGAGGTCGACTTTGCTTTTTATCCTTTCAAACAAATTTTTACCCTCTCAAACAAATTCTAAGAGGAACTGGTTATTCTGTTCTTCACCTTCTTCAAGTTCTTTATCCACTTAGAGGTTCGACCTGAACGAGACCGCTAACAACTTAACCATACCATCTGTTTAGTTCTTCACTACGATGTCGGACGATATGGACTTGTTTTTCCATGCGCCGAACTTCAAACCCATCGAATTGTCTGAGCTAACATTTGATCCTGTCACCAACTCGTAGTCCTTTACTGTGATGTCGACCACCACCACCACCGTTATGGTTACATCGTCCACATACATCGACCCACAGCTCTCTCACATCGCAGCTCGAAAAGGGATGCCCCCTCAATACTGCCAGTTTCCGTAGTAAGGGTTCGAAGTCAATTCATTAAAAAAACGGTCTCAAGACGGAGCGATTCAAAACGTTTCTGAAAGTAATCAGTTATGACCACAGATCAAACTGTCATCGAAGTTTGAAGTGAGTCAGGCTCTGAAAAACGACTGACACCGGTTCCAAGTAGTGATGATCAATCCTATTGAAAGCTTTCGATTGATCCAAATTGATCAAAGTCCGCCAAAGCTAGATTTGTTAGTCCTTGTCTTTGCGATGCATCACGTAATAGGGAGACTACCGCGCGTAGATCTGCTCGAGATTATGGTTTTCTGACCAAACTGTCGACGTAAGCGATAATCTCTTTGTTAACACCTTAGCCAAAATCCTAATTAATCCATTCGGCAGAGTTATAGTCCGGAAATTGTCAATAACAACCCTCTTCTTTCGCATCAGTGCTGCCACTCCTCGGTTTATAGCACTATCAGTTCTCCCATTCTTCTGCCAGTTACAGCTGATGTCTGCTAAGACATCGGCAAACAAGTTCAGAATTTTTAGGTAAAGATCATCATCATCATTTAAAGTCCGCTCTTCATGCTGGTACGGATTAGACGGTTTGACTGAAGCTGATGTGCCGGAGAGCTGCACCACGTTTCCAGTCTGATTTGGCATGGTTTCTACAGCTGGATGTCCTTCCTAACGCCAACCGCTCCGCGAGTGTAACGGGTGCTTTTACGTGCCACCGACACCGGTGCCATTTACATGACACCAGCAACGACCATGACTACGATTCGCGGGTGGGTGCCATTATTTACGTGGCACCGGCAGCGACCCCGACGATTCATGGTTGCCATGACTATGACCAGCGACCACGATTCCTGAAGTGCCAATTTACATGGCACCATGCAGGGAATATTCATTAAAATCAGGTGCACACACACACACAGGCACACGCACACAAACACAGGCACACGCACACACACAAGTACACACACATACACACGTACATAAACTCACACATACGCTCTGGAACATGTATCTTACATCAAAATGAAGCTGGTCCTCTGTGGATCACATCCCTACTTCTCAACATAGTCACCGTTTCTCTCAATAGCAATGTTCCACCTTCGAATGAGAGCATGTATCTCTATCCGTTGTACAATGACTTACCGGCATAAGTGCAGATATTGACTTTCCGTAGCATTTCACATCTTTTGATGAGAGTAATGGCAGGCCGTCGAGGTAGGAACTAAAATTTACTACTGTCTTCAGCCCATTTCTTACCCTTATCCTTTAAGCAATTAAGTACAGAGTCGTCGGAATGCCATCTGCATCTACATAGAATCAAATAACACTGAGTGCACGTTCCTCATATTTCTTTACTGCCCACAAGGGGCTAAACATAGAGGGGACAAACAAGGACAGACAAACGTACTGAGTCGATTACATCGACCCCAGTGCGTAACTGGTACTTAATTGTTTAGCTTTTAAGAAGTGGTCGAGTGTCATTTTGGTCTCGTACATCGTGATGCCTTTCTTGACCTCCTCTTCTAATTTACTTAAAAACTTCTTACTCCAAGTTATTTTCTCTAACGTTTCTTCGTTACTAAACTTTACCGATTCCATTTTAATTGTCCTCCTTAGTGAGCTCTACCGACCACCTTCGTCAACTGACTCCTAATTCGCTAATCCACGCTTCCGGTGCCGGATACGATGCGATCAGTTTCCCGAAAGAGATTCTTGTTTATTAGTTAACTTAGCAGATCCCAAATTCGTTGATATTATGGACATCCTACATTGTCCCTATCCGTTGAACTAACAAATACCACATTGAGATACGATCTGGCTGGCCCGATGCAGTTACTCCGTTTCTTATTTCTTTACTGCCCGCAAGGGGTTACGCTACACACAGAGGGGACGAACAAGGACAGACTAACGGATTAAGTCGATTATATCAACACCAGTGCATAACTGGTACTTCTCTAATCGACTCTGAAAGAATGAAAGTCGACCTCGGCGGAGTTTGAACTCAGAACGTAAAGACGGACAAAATACCGTTAAGCATTTCGCCCGGAGTGCTAAGGGATACTGAAACTTCAAGTTCTGTTTTTCTTCAACCCATTTCCCATTGAATATTTCTGATGGTCAAAAGCACAAGGTGTGATCAAAGATTCTCCAATTGTGGACATTTTTCCTGCTTCACTACATCCAGTTCTATGTCGCAAGAAGCTTTGTTCTTTTGGTTTATTTCTTGAAATTCCCGTGAAATCCAGCTTCGTTTTCTTGAGAACATTCCCATGATTACGAATGATTACAGTCTGGATAGATGGCGCTGCAAGC
>NC_069007.1:17664730-17667353 GCF_001194135.2 Octopus bimaculoides
GGCACATGGTGTCAGGTGATGTGATGGTCATCATTCTTGTCACGTGTCTTCATTTTCTTCAGCTGTGCAAAGAGACCAATAATTAATATCAATAAACAATAATTAATGAATATACGAGGGTGAGTCAAAAAGAGAATCCATTTTGTTTAGGACAGGTATAATTACCAACACAGGAACATGTATCATACATCAAACTGAAGCTGGTCCTCTGTGGATCAAATCCCTACTTCTTAACATAGTCACCGTTTCTCTCAATAGCAATGTTCCACCTTCGGATGAGAGCATGTATCCCTGCCCCGTAAAATCCTGTTGACTGTTCTTTGAGCCATTTCTTCACTACAGTTTTCACTTCCTCATCACTGGAATAATGTTTGCCTCTCAAACCATCTTTCATGGGGCCGAAGTGATGATAGTCAGAAGGCGCTAAATTATTCCAGTGACGAGGAAGTGAAAACAGTAGTGAAGAAGTGGCTCAAAGAACAGTCAATAGAATTTTACGGGGCAGGGATACATGCTCTCATTCGAAGGTGAGACATTGCTATTGAGAGAAATGGTGACTATGTTGAGAAGTAGGGATGTGATCCACACATACATGTATATATAGTAATATAGAAAGAGAGACAAACAGACAGACAGAAGAGAGGAAGGGTGATAAGAAGGCATATCTTACAAAATGCCACATGTGGTGGGTGAAACATGGAAGCTGACAGGAAATGTTACTGGTTAATGGATTAATTTAGAGTCAGGAAGGGAGTCTTGGGGAGTCTCCATCATGGCTGCATTCCCTATACAGGAGGAAAGAGAGAGAGAGAAAGAGAGAGGAGTCATAAAGGAGTCGAATAGGAATAAAACAGAGAGAGAGAGAGAGAGAGTATGAGAAAGCATTTGTGTGGGAGGTTGAAGGAGAGGAATGTGTGTGAGAGATTTAAAGGGGTGCATGTGTAAAAGAGTGAGAGGAAGGAGAAAGGATATTATGTGAGAGGGACAGGTGGAGGAAGAGTGTGTCTGTGAGAGAGAGAGAGAGAGAGAGAGAGAGAGAAAAAAAGAGAGTGGGAGTGTATATGTGTGAGAGGTGGAGATGGAGACCAAGGTGGATATTGTATGTGTATGTGGTAGTATGTGTGTGCATAGGTATGTGCACAAGTGTGTTTGTATATATGTGTGAGAATGTGAATGTGTGTGTGTGTGTATGTGCACTTGTGTGAGTGTGTGTATGTGCACTTGTGTGAGTGTGTGTATGTGCACTTGTGTGAGTGTGTGTATGTGTGACTGATAGACTGAATAACAAAGAGAGAGAGAGAGAGAGAGGGAGAGAGAGAGAAACAGCAAGAGGATGAGGAGTGAGTGTGTAAAATCAATTGGTTAATTAAATATATAAGGTCATTAATTAATGGCATTAACACAAACATGATCAAAGGTGTTCCAATCATGACCACCTCATCAGCTGAGCACAGCATGCACATGCTACATTATCCAATGTGATGAGTAAAGTACAATTTGAAGGTAATCTGGCAGAGCTATTTCCAAAATGGTTTTCCTTAACATTTTTTAAGCTTATTCGTTAATAAAATTAACAGGTTAGGTGTAGGAATGACTGTGTGGTAAGTAGCTTGCTTACCAACCACATGGTCCCGGGTTCAGTCCCACTGCATGGCACCTTGGGCAAGTGTCTTCTACTATAGCCTCGGGCCGGACAAAGCCTTGTGAGTGGATTTGATAGACGGAAACTGAAAGAAGCTTGTCATATATATGTATATATATATATATATGTGTATGTGTGTGTTTATGTGTCTGTGTTTGTCCCCCCAACATCGCTTGACAACCGATGCTGGTGTGTTTACGTCCCCGTAACTTAGCAGGTCGGCAAAAGAGACTGATAGAATAAGTACTAGGCTTCAAAGAATAAGTCCTGGGGTCGATTTGCTCGACTAAAAGGCGGTGCTCCAGCATGGCCGCAGTCAAATGACTGAAACAAGTAAAAGAGTAAAAGAGTAGAGTAAAGAGTTAAGTTGGTACTTGGAACTCGATATTAAAGGCTTTTACATAAACAAAAAAAAAAAAAATCTATGACGAGAAGGTTATAATTTAGACATAAATTACTTGGAAAAAAGGATGTTTTGTAAGATAGAACAAGAGATGATCTTAGACAGATTGGTATGAAGAGAATCAAAATGATGACGATAATGATGATGATGATGATGATGATGATGATGATGATGATGATGAAGGGGACATCCAGTTAATGAAGGACTATGATAATACTGAAGCACCACCTACTTTTACGGTAAGCATATTCTAAAGCACTGGATATTGTCCGCATGTCGGCCTCAATGTTACGAGCCCAATTCTCGACATCACCAATTTCCTGGAATAGAAACAAAGAATGAAACGAGATTAGAGAGTTTTCATTTAGGTAATAACGACGGTGATGATGAGAGTGACGAGGAGCGTGTGTGTGTGAGTGTGTGTGTGTGTGAGTGTGAGTGAGTGTGAGTGTGTGTGAGTGTGAGTGTGTGTGTGAGTGAGTGTGAGTGTGTGAGTGTGTGTGAGTGTGAGTGTGAGTGTGTGTGAGTGTGTGTGAGTGTGTGTGAGTGTGTGTGTGTGTGAGTGTGTGTGAGTGTGA
>NC_069007.1:17667371-17668144 GCF_001194135.2 Octopus bimaculoides
GTGTGTGTGAGTGTGTGTGAGTGTGTGTGTGTGTGAGTGTGTGTGAGTGTGTGTGTGTGTGAGTGTGTGTGAGTGTGAGTGTGTGTGAGTGTTGTTTGTGTGTGAGTGTGAGTGTGTGTGTGTGAGTGTGTATGTGAGTGTGAGTGTTTGAGTGAGTGAGTGTGTGTGAGTGAGTGTGAGTGAGTGTGTGAGTGTGTGTGTGTGTGTGTGTCTTTGTGTGGAAGCCCAAGGATCCTTCAAACGGGCAGGGATTTAGAAATGTCCCCATTACCTCCCATAATTCTATTAACTGGAATTTGTTTTATGAAACTTGGATTTCTAGCATAAAACAGCCTTAGAAACACACTGGAATGATCAAAATAACATTTCAAATAGAAATAAGCGAGATATTGGGTGAAAAATTAGCAAACCTCATTTAGATATCAGAGAAATATACCTAGTAGATATAGCAAAAAAGTTAGATCATCATCATCATCATCGTTTAACGTCTGCTTTCCATGCTAGCATGGGTTGGACGATTTGACTGAGGACTGGGGCAACCGGATGGCTACACCAGGCTCCAATCTAATTTGGCAGAGTTTCTACAGCTGGATGTCCTTCCTAACGCCAACCACTCAGAGAGTGTAGTGGGTGCTTTTACGTGTCACCCGCACGAAAACGGCCACGCTCGAAATGGTGCCACGCTCGAAATGGTGCCACCCGCACAAGAGCCAGTCCAGGGGCACTGGCAACGATCTTGCTCGAAAACCCTACAAGGCCAGTCAGGCAGTACT
>NC_069007.1:17668514-17669706 GCF_001194135.2 Octopus bimaculoides
TCATTCTCACCACATGTCCAAACCAGCGCAATCGTCTCTCTTGCACATCACTACTGATACTTCTTATGTTCAGCTTTTCTCTCAAGATACTTACACTCTGACGGGTATGCACATTTACATTACACATCCAGCGGAGCATACTGGCTTCATTCCTTGCGAGCTTACGCATGTCCTCAGCAGTCACAGCCCATGTTTCACTGCCATGTGTAAATATTGACAGATAATTAGGAAATTTGTAATTTTTTAAGTGATCTCGTATGAGATCACTGGTAGGTAATGGGTTAACGTGGCCTTTGATGAGAAGGAAGGTTTCTCTCTCTGAGTGAAAGGAAGATTGTAAGATGCATGCATAGAGACAGCAATTCTACATGGTAGTGAGATGTGGGCCTAGGAAGGATGAAAAGTAAAGTTAACCTCAGCAACCACTTGAACTCAGAGTGTCAAGAAGAGAAACGAATACCATGAGGCACTTTACCAATTCTCCATTTCTGAATATTTTTTTTGCAGGGAAGAGACTCTCCCCCGCAACCCCTTCAAAAGAGATTCTTAGCTTGGAAATGGTTACCTTCAATGCTGTGTTGAAGTCTTCCACTAACTTTAGCCACTGCATGGTCATCTTGGCGAAATGGGCAGCGTTGGCCTGGAGGATCTTTGTCTCTGTGTCGAGTTTCTTCTGGTTCACATAGGACTGGGCGACCCTTTACATTTAAATGGAAAAATAAAAAAAAGATCACATTGTAGTCAGAAACAAATACATTCTTTACATTTTATTATTATTATTATTATTGTTGTTACTCTCACTGGAAAAAATGCTTAGTGGCATTTTGTCTGTCCTTACATTCTGAGTTCAAATTTCACCAAAGTCTACTTTGCTTTCCATTTTCACCCTTTCGGGGATTAAGTCGATTATATCGACCCCAGTGCGTAACTGGTACTTAATTTATTGACCCCGAAAGGATGAAAGGCAAAGTCGACCTCGGCGGAATTTGAACTCAGAACGTAACGGCAGACGAAATACCGCTAAGCATTTCGCCCGGCGTGCTAACGATTCTTTCAGTTTCTGCCCACAAAATCTACTCACAAGGTGGCTTTCAAGGAATTATTGCCGTTTCGATGACGTCAGTCTGGCGAGAAGACCCTAAAACAGTTTAGATTTAAAACAAATAAATAAAGAAATGAAAATAAAATGGTT
>NC_069007.1:17670358-17672510 GCF_001194135.2 Octopus bimaculoides
ATATATATGGGAGAATATACAAATAATAACAACAGACGAGGACAGGTGGTGTAAATAACAAAAGGATATATTAGTATGACGCTCGGGAATACGGAAAGTCTTTGACGTTTCGAGCTACGCTCTTCAACAGAAAGAATACGGAAACACGGAGAAAAAAAATTGAATAGTGATCAGTCAACGGTCAACCTGAAAGATGTAAAGACTTGAGAGAAATGAAGCCAGTATGCTTCAATGGATGGGTTATGTCAGTGTGCATATATGACAGAGTGTAAGTGATTTGAGAGAAAATCTGGGTATACGTAGCATCAGTTGTAATGTGCAAGAGAGAAAGCCGTACTGGTATGGCCAGGTAATGCGTATGAATGAGGACATTTGCATCAAGAGGTGCTGATCTCTAATTCTAGAGGGAACATGTGGAAGGGGTAAATCCAGGAAGACATGGAAAAGATCTACAGATGTTGGGACTCACAGAGGGGATAACAGGGGACTGAAACACTTGGTGGTTTGCTGTGCTTGGAAGGACACGTCAGGCTAAGGAAAAGCTTGGTTGCTCTTGGCATACAGGCTCGTCCCTTGCAACCCTCTCCAGCTGAGCGTCCCTAATCTTGCAGGATCATAAGTCCTGGTGCTAAATAAAAAGTACCCGTACCAGTGCTGCTTAAAAGCACCCAGTATACTCAGTAAAGTGGTTGGTGTTAGGAAGGGTATCCAGCTGTAGAAAGCATATTAAAAGAAACATGGAGCCTGAACAGCCCTTCAGCCGGTCAGCTCCTGTCAAAACTACCCAACCCATGCCAGCATGGAAAATGGATGTTAAATGATAACAACGACAACGATGATGTATATATTTATACACACATGACTGAGTGAAGAACAACATTTAAGTGATGACGATAGATTAGAAATAGCAATTGATTTATATTATTTTTTGAGTATTAATAATATTGTTATTATTATTACCAAGGCAATGAAGGTGATGAGGTGGCAGAAGTGTTAGCACGGCAGGAAAAATGCTTAGAGGCATTTTGTCCATCTTTACATTCTGAGTTCAAATCCTGCTGAGGTCAACTTTGCTTTTTATCCTTTTGGGGGTCATTAAATTAAGTACCAGGCGAGTACTGGGGTTGGTGTTATCGACTTAACCCCTCTACCAAACTTTCAGGCCTTGTGCTTATAGTAATGGTGAGCTGGCAGAACTACTAGCATGCCAAGTAAAACACTTAGAGGTATTTTTACCTGTCTCTAACGTTCTGCTTTCAAATTCCAACTAAGATTGACTTAGCCTTTCATCCTTTCAGGGTCGATAAAATAAATACCAGTTAAACATTGGGTGTTGCTGTTTCATGTAGGAATCTAGGCTGGTGGGGTCACAATTACCACTGTGACAATAAAGATGAACAATGGTCTAACCTTTGGAACCATTTATTTTCTACTCATCTGTTATGATGTGTACGTGTGCCACGTGTACACATATGTGTATGACAAGAGTACGTATGAGTAGAAACTAAATGGTTCCAAAGTTTAAACCATTCATCATCATCGTTTAACGTCCGCTTTCCATGCTAGCATGGGTTGGACGATTTGACTGAGGACTGGTGAACCAGATGGCTACACCAGGCTCCAATCTGATTTGGCAGAGTTTCTACAGCTGGATGCCCTTCCTAATGCCAACCACTCCAAGAGTGTAGTGGGTGCTTTTATGTGCCACCCGCATGAAGGCCAGTCAGGCGGTACTGGCAACGGCCACGCTCAAAATAGTGTATTTCTACACGAAGCAGCAACAGTAGAAAAACACTGTCAACTCACCACCAAACTCATATACTATGAATATAATATAAATATACCAGGAATATAATATAACATATTATATTCATACTATATAATGTTATATTATAATATAAATGAATAATTGGATTGTCAATTGAATCTATTTAATTTATTGGGCGTGTGGTAAATAGCTTGCTTACCAACTACATGATTTCGGGTTCAGTCTCACTGCGTGGCACCTTGGGCAACTGTCCTCTACTATAGCACTGGGCCTACCAAAACCTTGTGAGTGGATTTGGTAGACGGAAACAGAAAGAAGCACGTCGTATATATGTATATATATATATATGTATATGTATATATATATATATATATATATATATAT
>NC_069007.1:17675009-17675742 GCF_001194135.2 Octopus bimaculoides
GATGCACTACCGAAAGGCAGATCGTCTTTCCCTTCCCGGAGCCCAAGGAGGTCGAGGTTTGATCCAGTTTGAAATCTCTTGCAAAACCACCACAACTGGACAGTCAAAATATCTTGAAACCTTTAACGACGGGAAGCTTGAAGCATCTAACTCGCTGGAAACTTCGGAGAAACGCAAGAAGCTTCAATCTGTCATCAAGGAGAGCAAAATATTTGCTAGTGAGTTTATGCATAATGCCCAGGTTGAACAGTATGATGTAAGTGCGGCAACTGTTGTAGCAAAGAAGGTCAAAACAACGACAGAGCAAAAAGCGTTTGAACAATTTGGCTGATAGGTGGGAACAAATACCTCTGCATGGCAAATATGTGGCCCGTAGCAAACAAGCTGATGTAGACCAGAAGCATAGCTAACAGTGGCTACGGATCTCAGGGCTAAAGGCAGAGAGCGAAGGCTTTATCGTGGCTGTTATGTTTCCCTCGGGTGACTCGCAGAGATAACACAACGAGTTATACAATTTAATTATTACATTTATTGTTCAATTACATACAAAGAACGCACTCACCCAATGTTCGTTATGAATAAACAAAAGTCATGTCCGCCATATATATATCAATGACATTTTACCACGACAGTCCCACAAGACAACAACAATGAAACAATGAACTCAGACGAACTACATGACACACGGAACGTCAGACGAATTACATATCTAACAGTCCATATAACAGTGGCT
>NC_069007.1:17679984-17681838 GCF_001194135.2 Octopus bimaculoides
GGCTGTTATGTTTCCCTCGGGTGACTCGCAGAGATAACACAACGAGTTATACAATTTAATTATTACATTTATTGTTCAATTACATACAAAGAACGCACTCACCCAATGTTCGTTATGAATAAACAAAAGTCATGTCCGCCATATATATATCAATGACATTTTACCACGACAGTCCCACAAGACAACAACAATGAAACAATGAACTCAGACGAACTACATGACACACGGAACGTCAGACGAATTACATATCTAACAGTCCATATAACAGTGGCTGTTCAAGATCAGAGCTTACTGACCCGGAACTGCCAAGCCAACGTGATGAAAAATAGCGTAGACCCAAATTACCGATACTTCAATGATGAGATTGAAACAGTGGACCACCTAATCTCTGGGTGTAAGGTTTTAGCACTTATAGAATATAAATCAAGACATGACAGAGTTGGCCAATGTCTACACTGGATAATATGTCGGCATTATAAAATCAAAACTGCTGACAAATGGTACAAGCATCATCCTTAGGTTGTGACTGAGGGAGAAAATATAACGATTCTTTGGGACTTTCCAGTATGTACATGCCGGACCATCAAAGCCAATAAACCAGATATTGTTGTGAAAGACCAAAATAATAAAATGGCCTTCTCAAAATATAACAACATCTGTTTCAACACATGATTTCACATCAGGAACCTATCAAAACGAATTCATAAACGTAATAATAACAGATTTAATTTTATATTTTATTGCATCAAAAATTCGTTTAACTTACATAATATTATTCAAGGGGGATTGACAATATTCGATGAAATTTTTCTTTAATTAATTAATTAATTAGAGGGATTTCTGTTGCATTGTAAGAGAGAGAGAGAGAGAGAGAGAGAGAGAGAGAGAGAAAAAAGGAAATAAACAGCAATCGCCTTACTTCTGATGTGTATGTAGATATGTGTGTATGTAGATATGTGCATACGTGTTTATGTACGCATATATGTCTGTGTATGTATATGTATGTGTCTGTGTGTATCTATATGTATGTGTCATGTGTTTGTGTGTACATACATGTGTGTATGTGTGTGTGTGTGTGTGTGTGTGTGTGTGTGTGTGTGTGTGTGTGTGCATTTGTATGCTTGTATATGTAAATGAGTGTATTGGGGGTAGTTCAATCCTCTAAATACACAACTTATTTTTTATATGGCAGTTCGAAGACGAGAAGTAAGTGTAGCAAATCGTTTATTCATTAAAATTCATTAAAAAAATCCATCAGAAGTGATTTGAGACATTCCATTTTTCATTCAATACGGTGAAGTTTAAACACATTTGCTCAGGTTTTGCTTCCATTTTTTGTTGTTTTCACATTTCCTTATTTGATAATCTGTGCCTGCGCCACACGCTATAAAATAGGAATCACTGAATGGGTGAGGTTGAAGCATGCCATTAGTGTTAACACCACACACATTACCGCCTGGCATACGATCGCATGTCATAATTTTTGGATGCCAGTATACTGTTGCTGCACAAGACATTTCATAACTGTTACCCCATTGACTACATTGTATGAATTTTGAAAGGCTTGTTGGATGAGGATAATAATATTGTGGTGGGTTAGGGACGCAAGGTTTAAGCGACAAAGCGATGCCTTGTAGGGTTGGCACACTCGGTTTACACGTCTTCAGTGTTGCATCAAAAATATGATTTGTAGGACAGCAGACGACAGACACCTTCCCTGTCCAGTCATAGTGAATGTACTTTCCAGTTTGATTGGGGTAGGGTAAAACATTTTGTCCCATTTGACGAGCTTGAGCTGTGCACAGATCATTTATACCTGAAAGAAAATAACGACAGTGTTTAATGGTAAGATCA
>NC_069007.1:17681938-17682919 GCF_001194135.2 Octopus bimaculoides
ACTGGAACCCTCGTCGTCGTAAGCGACGGAGTGCCAACAACAACAACAAGTTGCTTCTGCAACTCCTATTGCTGCTCTTGTTGTTGTTGTTGCTTTGCAACTGTACTAAATAAGCTAACAGGTCTATCATATTTTAATAATTTCATAACACAAAACTGAACTGAACTGCATGAGCTTCGAAACTCTTGTCGCCAGATGTATTAATCCGTCTGACGATGGTTTACTTATTTCTCCTCGTTGCCACACGTTATAACGTAATTGTTACGTATAATAAATAAGATAACCAGACAACAGTAACAACAGTTTCACTAACTAACAAATCTCTTTGTGAACCAACAATCAATGTTCCTTGTGAACTAACCAACCGACACCTTCCGACTTCACTACGAACTATCACGAACTTCACTTGACTCCGAGCTCTGAACTTACTCAGATCGTTACTATTCATCTTTTACTCGAATCAGCCTATCTCTCGCTAGGTGGCGTCCTAACTCTCAGCACAACAGTATGTATGTATATAAGTCAAGGGATCTTTTTTAAAACGGGGGCCACATTTTTCATTAACGAAACACTTTGAAACTTGGAACACTAGTAGAATGTGTCATATAAAACATCTTTTTCTCTTAGTCTTCTTAAAAAAAAAAGAAATCCATAAATTATTCCATGTTAAAGTTGTCGTATTTCTGTAATTTCAACCAATCACTGACGTCCATTCAGCCGATATACATTAAGTGCCGACTACATAAACAAACGATTCTGAAACAATTAACCCTAACCCTAACCCTAACTCTAACCCTAACCCTAACCCTAGGGTTAGAGTTAGGGTTAGGCTTAGGGTTAGGGTTAAAGCAAATTTAAAATGAAAAAAGCAAATAAAACGAAGAATCGTTTGTTTATGTAGTCGGCACTTAATGTATATCGGCTGAATGGACGTCAGTGATTGGTTGAAATTATCGAAATAGGACAATTTTTTACATGAAA
>NC_069007.1:17682929-17685363 GCF_001194135.2 Octopus bimaculoides
TATATATGTATATATATGTAGTAGTAGGAGTGGCTGTGTGGTAAATAGCTTACTTACCAACCACATGGTTCCGGGTTCAGTCTCACCGCGTGGCACCTTGGACAAGTGTCTTCTACTATAGCCTCGGGCCGATTAAAGCTTTGTGACTTCACTACGAACTATCACGAACTTCACTACGAACTATCACGAACTTCACTTGACTCCGAGCTCTGAACTTACTCAGATCGTTACTATTCATTTTTTACTCGAACCAGCCTATCTCTCGCTAGGTGGCGTCCTAACTCTCAGCACAACAGTAATGTATGTATATAAATCAAGTTATAATTTATAATTTCTTTCCCATAATTGATGTCGTCTCTTTTGTAGCTGTCTTAGTTTCGAACGGTACAGACCTACCAAATAACCCCATTCCCAAAACTAACAAGACAAAAGAACAAGTCGTGGATGTCACCAACACTACCCAGTCCACCTCGGGTACAATAATCAAGGTAAGACGAATATTCACTAAAATCCATTTGTTTTTTTTTTCTGTTGTATTTTTATGGATGAATGAGAAAGAAGGAACAGTACTCATAAACCACCCAGTCCTTCCACGGCTGGTCGGTCTCATTCTTATTATTGACGTTTAGTTGGCTCATTTATAGCTGCAAAACAAACGTGGACAAAGAGAGAATTCTAAAGAGGCGGGGTTAACATTGGGAGTGGGGAAGGATTGGGCATAGTGGATAGCGCAGGAAAAGTTAGGTTTAGATATAGAATGTATAACGAGGAGAGCAGAAATGGGGTGTCAAGTTTGCTTTTCAGGGGTTGGTATCCAAATAGTTACTTCCGAGAACATGGTGTTGTAGTAGCGGTAGTTGAGGCAACAGGAGGAGACAGTAGATTCATGGGACAAAGTTTGGACTCCTTTTCTAAATGCATTTGTCGAATGAAATCAAGGACACCGTATATATTATACCATTTTTGTTCTTGCCAGGTCAGTGTCCAGTGTGGTGTGGTCGTTGTGCTTGGTGCCTATAACAACAGTCAGCCTAGTCTAGCCAGCTACCACTACATTGCCAGTGCAACTGACATGAAGCCGGGTAAATTATACCTGGTTAAACAAGCATCCCCCTCTACGTTCTTCCTGACGATAATTTCCAAGAAACGATTTGATCTCCAGACCTCCGCTTGTAACAATCCTTGTTATAACGTCAGTCTCAACGCAACAGGTGAGTATACGGAATTCCATTTTTTTCATTATCAAAAATTATCCTGTATTCTTTATACATCCTAACCAAGTAAGGAGGAAGGTTTTGGTAGAATCGATGGATAAAAGAGTAAATATCATTAACTTTTTATTAATGGTAATTTACAATTGTAGGCGGGTCCCAGAGAAAAGGGGAGATAATTTGAGGACATTAATAATTCCGTAAAATTAAATTACATCCATCGGTTCTACCGAAATCATTCTCCTTACTTTGTTAGGATATATAAAGAATACAGAGTAATATTATCAGGTAGGAGAGACAACTACAAGCATGTTCTATAATTTACTGGATTTCGTCAGCGAATTATTGTCAAATTCAAACTTGTTTTGATCATCCCACGATGTAGCAGAAAAAATTACAGTATTCTTACCAACAATAATTTGCATAATTTAAAAATAAATAAGGTGATCTAAAGGAAATATCTCAACCTGACCAATAACATGAATTTGGATAACTTATTTAATGGATGCTGTATTGAGTCACTTATGCTCAAAAATTGAAATTGTCCTCTTAGTTGAAGAAAGAAAAATATTGTGCTCGCTGTATTTGTTAGTGACTGTTAAAGAAAAGATATGAATATTTAAACCTAGCAGAATTCTTTACTCGTTCCAACACACACACACACACACAATATATAAAAACGTAATTATACTGTCATGTGCTCCTGTTCTAACATATATCATTTTCTCAAACAGATCCCTCTATAAAAGTGACCTGCCGTCAAAATAACAAAGAAATACTATGTAGCACCGAGGATCTCAAAAACGTACTCGACAAAAGTAAGTCCATGCAACCTGTTAATTTCCGAATTTCGCTTTTTTAATATTTTTTCCACTTGGGTTTGTTTTCTTGCTACACACAATCTTCAGTTTCCCACTTTAAACCCACTACGCGGTTCTAGTGTGGAAACATTCAGCCGCTGTCTCCAGTCTGATAAATAACTTGATGTCTCCATACACCGATTCCTGTTGTCTCTTCCATTGTGCAGTTCCAGTGTTTGTGAGATGGTACAGAACATAGAAGTGGGTCTTTAGTGGAGACCCACCCACCCACCACCAGGGACCGATTGGGATACGGTCTTGTGCTTTTACTTGTGGAATCCCACCCCGACATACACACAAGGATCCAGGTCTAGGAAGTTAATAAGCTTCAAGTAGTCCGTAGAAGGTATAAAAAGCAACTTT
>NC_069007.1:17685618-17686655 GCF_001194135.2 Octopus bimaculoides
CTACTATTAAACACTTTCGTTCTTTTCTTTCAGATATAAAATATCCGTGCACGAAGGAAAATCGCCAAAAGGGGCTATATATTTTCCCCTATCCTAATCAACCTGAAAAGTACCTTCAATGTGACTCAGCAGGGAAGCTGACCATCGTCTTGTGTCCTAAAAATCAAAGCTTTGATGCAACCTCGAAGACATGTAAACTCAGTCCGGTGACTCTGCCCCTACCAGGCATCGCTTTGAGGAAAAATCCTTGCATCATATTCTATCCGATATACTATCGACCTCATCCAGAGGATCTTTCGAAATTCATACAATGTAGAAGGGGTAAGAGTCTTGAGGTAACTTGTCCAGCAACACTATACTGGCATCCAGGAATTTGGGGATGCGTCTTTAATCCATTCAGTAACGTGTGTGGTGCTAACACTAAAGGCATGCTTCAACCGCATCCATTCAGTAATTCCTATTTTATAGCGTGTGGCAAATGCAAAGATTATCAAATAAGGAAATGCAAAACTAACAAAAACTGGAATTCAACCTTGAGCGATTGTGTTTAAACTTCACCGTTTTGAATGAAAATGGAATTTCTTAAATCACTTTTGATAGAATTTTAATGAATAAATGATTTGCTGCACTTTCTTCTCAAAGATAAGTATTTGGAGGACTAAACTAGCACACACACAAACATACCTGCACACATGGACGTACACACATACACAGAGACATATACGCACGCATATACATACACACACACACATGTACATACACTTACATATCAGAAGCAAAGATTATTGTTTCTTTCTGTTTTTCTTTTACAGTCCAACACAAATCCCTCTAATTAGTTAATTAAGCAATAAAGATTTTATACACTATTGTCAATTATAGTTAATTAAGCAATAAAGATTTTATACACTGTTGTCAATTGATCGCTAATTAACCCCTTCCTAACTACAACTACGCTTATTTAATAATTATATTTTTTAAAATGATTTTATGTAATTTTAGTTAATTTTTGTTGCAATAAAATAAAAAATTAAATTCTT
>NC_069007.1:17686665-17688062 GCF_001194135.2 Octopus bimaculoides
AAAGATTATTGTTTCTTTCTGTTTTTCTTTTACAGTCCAACACAAATCCCTCTAATTAGTTAATTAAGCAATAAAGATTTTATACACTATTGTCAATTATAGTTAATTAAGCAATAAAGATTTTATACACTGTTGTCAATTGATCGCTAATTAACCCCTTCCTAACTACAACTACGCTTATTTAATAATTATATTTTTTAAAATGATTTTATGTAATTTTAGTTAATTTTTGTTGCAATAAAATAAAAAATTAAATTCTTATTGTCGTTATTGTTGTTGTTTAACGTTTCGTTGGTAAAAGATAAGGGAGGAGCAGCGCCTCCTTAAGCCATGGGTACACTTGGCAGATTCTCAGGGTCCTCATGGATCTAGAGGCCCTAATCAGATCGATGTATGCCGTGGCTAGCTGGCAATAAATCAATACTAAAGGGCTCAGTGCATTGATTTGGCCCGGGGGCCTACAATGCTGCTAAGATGACCCTGGGGGAAGGGAAGCACTCCAGGCGTTTTATTTATTCATAGGGCATCCAAGACAGATATAAGGGGTAGGGAGGAAATTAACCTCAAACCAGACACCTGTACCACATAGTTACAAGAGAGCACTTTGTATGTATGTATGCTTATATGTATGTACCTATACGTGTACCATGATCTATATACACGCAGATAAGGGTTGAATCAAATTATATATATATATATATAGTATACTGTTCTGTGATGGTAAGATCAACAAAACAATTGCTCCATCTGATGAGAGAAAAATAATATTTAATAGACATCACATGATTTTATGTGCTACTAATAGATTCTTGTGCCGAGAACATGCCAAAACGATGCATACCCTGCATGCACATAAATTCTTTCGCAAAACTGCACCAACCACATGGTTCCGGGTTCAATCCCACTGCATGGTATCTTGGGCAAATGTCTTCTACTATAGCCTCAGGCCGACCAAAGCCTTGTGAGTGGATTTGATGGAAACTGAAAGAAGCCCATCGTATATATGTATATGTGTGTGTGTGTGTGTGTATGCGTGTTTGTCCCCCCACCATCGCTTGACAACTGATGCTGGTGTGTTTACGTCCCCGTAACTTAGCGGTTCAGCAAAAAGAGACTGATAGAATAAGTACTAGGCTTACAAAGAATAAGTCCTGGGGTCGATTTGCTCTCGACTAAAGGCGGTGCTCCAGTATGGCCGCAGTCAAATGGTTGAAACAAGTAAAAGAGTAATCATTACATTTTGATTCACCCGTCCGCCAGTTTTGGTAAAAGGACGGGATGTCTTTGATCATTGGTCTGGTCATTCTACTCGACTGGAGCTGACCTGGGGTTAAAATAACCAACAACAAACAACAAAGAGCGGCAAGGACTTTCCCAATTTTATTTGTGAATATATC
>NC_069007.1:17688548-17690630 GCF_001194135.2 Octopus bimaculoides
AATGTCACAGCATTTTTTTTCTCCAGCGTGCTAAGAACTTTGCCAGGCTTATTGATTTAACAGAAGTGGTTCTTTATACCAGGGGTTTTCAAACCTGTGGTTCGTTGACAGCAAATACTTTTTATGGGCAATTTGATTTTATATGAGTTTCTTTTAATCGAAATCTTTTAATTGACAATAAACCTATTTGTTAAATACTGTTAAATAAATAAATGTAAAAATATATGTTATTTTAAGCAAATATTTATGTATAAATTTCATAAGCGTTTATCAGGGGGTCCCTAAGGTAAAGCCTGAAATATAAAGAGGTCCGCAAGTCAAAAAGTTTGAAAACCCCTGCTTTATACTATAGGTACAAGGCCTGAACTCTTGGGGAGAAGGCTAGTCAATTACATTGGCCCCCAGTGCTCAAATGGTACTTTCTGTCACTGGCCCTGAAGCGAGGAAAAGCCAAGTTGACCTCGGCAAAATTTGAACTGAAAACAAAGCCAAAATTAAATACTGCTAAACATTTTCCCAACAAACTAACGATTCTGTCAGCTCGTGGCCTTAGAAATAATATACATTTACATACAGACATATGCGTTTATGTACAATACTCCTCATCTGATATACATATATATATATATATATATATATATATATATATATAGACACACACACATGTTGTGTGTTACACTGACCCCTAGCATATGACTAACACTTTATTTCATTGATCCCAGGAGGGTGAAAGGCAAAGATGGCCTTGATGAGATTTGAACTCTATAACAAGAATTTCTTAGAGCCGCAAGGCCAGAAATGGTGGGAGGGGGAGGAGGAAGGAATAGGGGAGGCAACAGTGGGATATACTGATCCCCGGTATGTCACTGGTACTCTGTCTTAGCGACCGTGAAAGGAAGAAGGGCAACGTAAAAGCTGGAATAAATACCACAAGGCATTTTTATCCGATGCTCCACACTGTTCTGCCAATCCATCCCACAATAATAATTGAGGCACAAAGACAGAAATTTTGAGAGGAGGAAATTAGGTAATACCATTGAGACCCAAGTATTTAACTGGTACTTTGTATTTTCCAGTGCCAAGAGAGATGAAGAGAAAGTTTATCTTGACAAGATTTCAACTCAGAATGTGAAAAAAACCCAGAAATAAAGCAACCCAATGTTTAAATAATTCTAATAATAATAATAATAATGATTGTTTCAAATTTTGACACAAGACCAGCAAAGTCAGGGGAGGCGGGGACAAGTCAATTGCATCGACCCCAGTGTTCAACTGGTACTTATTTTATCAACCCCCCTGAAAGGATGAAAGGCAAAGTCGACCTCGGTGGAAATTGAACTCAGAACGTAAAGACAGATGAAATGCTGCTAAGCATTTTTTCCCCCAGCATGCTAACGATTCTGCCAGCTCACCACCTTATTAATAATAATAATAATAATAATAATTATAATCATAATAATAATAATTATAATCATAATGAAGCTATAGAAGAGGGAGGAGTAGTTGAAGATGGAATGACCATTCCAGTTGCTGGCCCTTTATTTGGCCCCCCCCCAAACACACACCCCTAAATTCCCTAATTATTTCTTTAAGGCCTTCATTCTTTCCTCCAGACTTTGACAGTTTTTCTTGATGCCGTCAGTGTTTTGTTTGAATGAATCTTCCAGCTGGAAATAGAAAATCATAAAGTTAGTTATCTGTCTGCCTGTCGGTCGATCTGTGTCTGCTTGTACATGTGTGTGTGTGGGTGTGGGTGTGTGTGTGTGCATCTGGTTCTGTGGGTCAGCGTTTGTGCCTGTGTATGTTTGTGTGTTCCCATGTAGGTAGTGTTTGTGTTTTCTCATGTAGGCCAGTGTTTGTGTGTTCCCACGTAGGTCAAGTGTTTGTGTTTTCTCATGTAGGCCAGTGTTTGTGTGTTCCCATGTCTGTCAGTGCCTGTGTGTTCCCATGTAGGTCAGTGTTTGTGTTTTCTCATGTACGCCAGTGTTTGTGTGTTCCCACGTAGGTCAGTGTTTGTGTGTTCCCATGTCTGTCAGTGCCTGTGTGTTCCCATGTAGGTCAGTGTTTGTGTTTTCTCATGTA
>NC_069007.1:17690853-17694407 GCF_001194135.2 Octopus bimaculoides
CCAGTGTTTGTGTGTTCCCATGTCTGTCAGTGCCTGTGTGTTCCCATGTAGGTCAGTGTTTGTTTTCTCATGTAGGCCAGTGTTTGTGTGTTCCCATGTAGGTCAGTGTTTGTGTGATCCCATGTAGGTCAGTGTTTGTGTGTGTGTCTGTATGTACTTCTGTGTGTATCTGTGTATGTATGCATGCTTGTGTGTGTTCTGTGTATGTTGATAGTTTCAGTAAACGACAAGTCTTAATATTCCAAAAATGTGCAAGTCTCTCCTCCCCCTCCCCACCCCACATACCCCTAGTTCCTGCTACACAATTCAATATTCTCCAACCCGCCGCCAGTCTTCTCTCCACCCGTCCACCTCGCAAAAGGTAGAAATCGACTCACCTGCTTCATCATATCACCATGCTCCGTGAGAGTTTTGCGTATTTCCTGCTGTGCCGTGTCGAGGTAGACGAGGGCTTGGCTGAACTGTAGGGCTGTAAGAAGTGAAGATTGTAATAGAAAGATGAATAGCATTTAGAAAGACAGCTTTGAAGAATAATTGACGAAAAGCAGAGAAAAAATACTTGTGTAGTTAAGAAGCTTGCTTCTCAACTACATGGCCCTGGGTTCAGTCCCAGTGTGACACTGTGGGCAAGTGTCCTCTACTATAGCCTTGGGCCGACTAAAGCTCTCTTTGTTCCTTTGCGGTAGCACACCTGTTTCTGTCTTCGTTCCTGATCTTTCTGGCCAGGTAACCTTGTACTTCTTCTACAGCAAGACACCTGTATCTATCTCACTATAACCTTTTCATCATCACCTCCTCCAATGCCTCCTCCCCTCTTAAAAGTTTTTTTCTTATTTTGTGTTCTGCAAGTCCCTGGTGACCCTGTCAGTGCAGGTGCCACTTAAAAAGCATCCAGTCCACACCGTAAAGAATTCAAATTTGATGGCAAAGAATCCAAACTAGATCGAAAACATCTATAATAGCTCCAACACTGCACACAACCACACAGTAAGCACTTGGTCAACTCCAACACCGCATGCCAACACCACATACCACTTGGTCAGTTCCAATAAAAACTAACTCACCTTGCTCGTGAATGTCTTTCAACGTGGTCAGCCGGTCAACAACCTGCGGTAATACATCGGCCATGCTCTCCCACTTTTTAACTATCTCATATAACTCTGTCACCTGGGAATACAAAGAAATCATTAAGCTGTTAATTACGAGAAGCGATTAAACACAAACACACCATTAATACCCTGAACTGCACTTAAATGCTGTTTCAAATGTTAACAGACAACTTTATCATGCCCATCACCTACTGTCGCCACAACCAAAAACTTTAGATACAACATAGACAGTCTACATGTCTACACTGTACTCCAAATATCTTCTTCCCAGTTACTCCTGCCTGCCCTTATTAGGATCGTTGTATATCTTCTATATAACAAAACACCTATCCCTCTATCATACTTCATGCACCAAACATTTGGCAAATTCCCTCGCCCCATATAGTTGCAGGGTTTTCTTTCATTTTCTTGTTCTTTTCCTGTCTTACACTGACCTCATTAGTACCAGTGTCAGATAAAAAAAAAAAAACCCACTTTACAGTTACACACTGTAAAACACTGTAAATTAGTTAGCATCAAAAGAGACGTCTAGATGTACAAACTACACCGAAGGTGACATTAGAGCTCAACACAGCTCTGTAACTCACCAGGTCCTGATGAGGGGTGTCAGATATGTAGCATGGCCCTTAGCTAGGTTACATAGCCTGCACATACATTTTATTTTGCCATAAGCCTAATTTGCTAGAATTAGGCAGAGGCCACAGAACGAGAACAACAACAAAATGTGTCAAACCTTTGCCTGTTTCTCAGAATCATCAGAAACAATCTTTTTTTCAGTAATTTGATTGACTTTCTGTAGGACATTCTGCAAACGAGCTTCCACCTGGTCAATTTGAGCCGGATCCAAAAGAGATAACTTTGAGTTGATGTTAGAGACTGCAGCCTGTGAAGGATGGGGAGAAAGAGACAGAGATTAGTATACATATACATACAGGAGATATGTGTACTAGGCTTACAAAGAATAAGCCCTGGGGTCGATTTGCTCAACTAAAAGCGGTGCTCCAGCATGGCCACAGTCAAATGACCGAAACAAGTAAAAGAGTAAAAGAGAGTAGCATTAAGTCTAGTGGAGACAGTATGAGCTGTCCTTGATATAAAAGAAGGGAAAGGATGAGGAAAGGTGAGAGTAGAAACAAAGCAGAAGCTATGGGTTGGTAGGATTAAGGAAGGAACTTACCAAAAGACTTTTGTTGCTAACTTCAGCTGTTAAAGCAGACTGAAAGAAATGAAAATTAAACAGTTACAAAGATGAAATACAAGATATGTGAATAGCTGGCTTTCATTATTTACATCACTTTTTTTTTTTTTGTACATCAAAAAGGAACTTGTTGTGTGTGTATGTGTGTTGTCCTGACAATATGTGATGGTTGTTGTTGTTGGCACTCCGTCGCTTACGACGTCGAGGGTTCCAGTTAATCCGATCAACGGAACAGCCTTGCTCGTGAAATTAACGTGCAGTGGATGAGCACTCCACAGACACGTGTACCCTTAACATAGTTCTCGGGGATATTCAGCGTGACACAGAGTGTGACAAGGCTGACCCTTTGAATTTACAGGCACAACAGAAACAGGAAGTAAGAGTGAGGGAAAGTTGTGGTGGAAGAGTACAGCAGGGTTCGCCACCATCCCCTGCCGAAGCCTTGTGGAGCTTTAGGTGTTTTTCGCTCAATAAACACTCACAACGCCCGGTCTGGGAATCAAAACCGTGATCCTATGACCATGAGTCTGCTGCCCTAACCACTGGGCCATTGCACCTCCGTGAGGGTTCTAAATGAGCATCATTATCATACTAGTGATATTGTTCATTCTCCGGTCATCTGTGAAAAACGTATCCAACCGTGGGGAAAATATTACCTTGATTACCTGATTGGGATCAGGTGAGAAATGTTGGTAAAATGATAGGCATCTGGCCGTACAAAAATCTGCCTCAACTAGTTATGTCCAACCCATGCAAGCATGGACAATTGGACGTTAAAACGATGATGATAACCAATTCCACCAAAAAGTCACACAGTAAATTCTTCATTATTCAATGAAGGAGAAAGAATGCAATTGCCAAAATATTGGGTATGGTCCCTTCTGCCCCTTAACAGAATACTGGCACGTGTAAAGACATTCGAGCGAGATCGTTCGTTGCCAGTGCCGCTGGACTGGCTCTTGTGCAGGTGGCATGTAAAATACACCATTTTGAGTGTGGCCGTTGGCAGTACCGCCTGACTGGCCTTTGTGCCAGGTGGCACATAAAAGCACCCACTACACTCTCAGAGTGGTTGGCATTAGGAAGGGCATCCAGCTGTAGAAACTCTGCCAGATCAGATTGGAGCCTGGTGTAGCCATCTGGTTTCACCAGTCCTCAGTCAAATTGTCCAACCCATGCAAGCATGGAAAGCGGACGTTAAACGACGACGATGATGATGTTGATGATTTGTATAAAACTTACCATTT
>NC_069007.1:17695077-17696297 GCF_001194135.2 Octopus bimaculoides
ATATATATATATATATATATATATATATATATATACATATACGATGGGCTTCTTTCAGTTTCCATCTACCAAATCTAGTCACAAGGCTTTGGTATGCCTGAGGATAAAGCAGAAGACACTTGCCCAAGGTGCCACACAGTAGGACTGAACCTGGAACCATGTGGCTAGGAAGCAAGCTTATTAACACACAGCTACACCTTAAGTTATCACTCCAGATTTTCTATAGAGTTTAGGATAACAAAAACAAAATACAAACAAACATACACCTACCTTGGCATTCTTACTAAACTGAGCTTGTTCTGGTCTATAGTAGAGTTCATAAGTCACATGATCTGATGCTTTGCCTTCGCTTGCTTTATCCGAAGTTTTTGAACCTTTACTTGGAGTTGCAGTGGCAGGTTTGGAAGCAGGGGAGTAAGCTTCCAGCTGTGTAAGTAAACGCCTGAAGAGAAAAGAAAGCCAGAAGTAATCTTGGTTAATTAGGTTTGGTAATTAGTTCAGATTGGTTAAAGTAAAATAGAGGAAAGACATGGATTTGTGAGTTCAGCTAATGGTAAGGCATTTAATTCTTAATTAAGAGTAAGATATGTAATTGTTTGATTAAAAACAGGACAAATTAATAAGGAGAGAAAAATTCTAAAGTAAGCATATGACAATTTTTAATTAGTTTTAATTAAGGATAGGGCGATATAATTAATAACAAAAACACTCAGAGAGCGTAAACCTCTGCCAAGGCAACACCAACGTTTTCTTAATGATAAGCTAGACATGATTTTTAAAATGAGAATATCTGAAATAAACTCGATTGCTCTCACAAGTGAGAATACTAAAAATGAATCCGACCGATCTCAAAAATTAAGTAAAAAAATAATCCAGAATCCTTGTCCAGTACCAGATTGATCCCAAAATCTAATCAGTTCATGCCAGTCACGAAGCCAAACATCCCTGAAAGTTTCATTGAAATCCATCCAGCGTTTCTTGAGATATCTTGTCGACAGACAAACTTACAAACACAACTGGAGACAATACCTTTGCCTTTGCTAAGGCAGAGGTAACTAGCAGAAAACTTCCTGGAGGGCAGTATTTCTTGCTAGTGATAAAATCCTTTCTATTATAGATGCTGGTTTGTTTACGTCCTTTTAATTTAGTGGTCCAGCATAAAAAACTGATAGAATAAATGATGTTTAAAAAATAAGTACTGGAGTTGATTTATTTCACAA
>NC_069007.1:17697818-17701061 GCF_001194135.2 Octopus bimaculoides
GGATGGTCATATTGCCAGTTTTGCCAATAAAAACACACGCACTGTATATTTGGTGTTAATTTGCTTCAGCTTTATATTACATTATATTACATTAATCCTATTTCGGCCAGAGCTCTTTCGTCACACAAAGGACCACTGATGAGGTCACAGAAGTGTGACGAGAGAACTCTGGCCGAAATAGGATTAATGTAATGTAATGTAATATAAAGCTGAAGCAAATTAACACCAAATATACAGTGCGTGTGTTTTTATTGGCAAAACTGGCAATATGACCATCCCCAAGTACAACAATATATGAATATATATGTACGTCAATAACATATACGAGAGGGTGGTGAAAAATTTCTGGCTTTAAGGGTATTGCGAAAGGTCTGGTTGGAGGCCCCAACCTTCTGACTTCTTTTACAGGGCTTAGAAAAACTGAAGGACCACTGAAATAAATGTGTGAATCTGAGAGTGGAATATGTTGAATAAAATCATAATTAACTGATCTTCCTGTATTTTCTTTTACCCAAAGCCAAGAACTTTTCAGCACGCTCATGTTTATATCTATATATAGTATGATGTATGTGTGTGTGAGAGACGTCAACACTCACCATTTCATATTCATTCTTAATGATATCGTAACCAGTGTTTCGTTGCTTCTGGATTCTTCCTGAAAAATCTGAGAGGAAACTATTTATTAAACAACTTCAGGAGATGGAGAGGGTGGAGGTGGGGGAGGGGGGGAGGAAATGATGATGATGGTGATGATGATGAAGTTTTTAATAATGGTGATGTTAGTGGCAGTTGTGATGTTGACAACGATATGCTCTGGTATATGCATACAGGGGGTGATGATGGTTATGGTGGTTGGGGTGATGATGATGATGGTTATGGTGGTTGGGGTGATGATGATGATGATGATGATGATGATGACGTTGCAGACAGTGAAAAGGTTACGACAACTACAACAATACCTACCAGCATTGGAAGCATCAAGCACTGTCCCTTTGAACCTTTTGTAAGCCGTCTTGGAGTCCAAATTCACACGTTCTATGGCATCACTGTGAATTTCTTCCTGGCAACAGTAACAAGAACAAAAAAAAAAAAAAAAATGAATCATAAAAGTCTTCATCATCATCATCATCATCATCTATAGTCATAGTAACAACAATAAATATACTTGACTGCTAAATCCACAAGTTTTTTTTTATTCTCTGTTTATTTTCTCTTATTCCTTTCTGTTGAAGAGCACAGGCTCGAAATGTAAAAGACTTTCTCACTTTCCCGAGTATCAAACTAATACACCTGCTTGTTGTTCATACACCTGTCTTCATCTTTTGTTTTTCTGTAAATTTCAACTATATATAAATATATATATATATATATATCATCATCGTTTAACATCCGCTTTCCATGCTTGCATGGGTTGGACGATTTGACTGAGGACTGGTGAAACCAGATGGCTACACCAGGCTCCAATCTGATTTGGCAGAGTTTCTACAACTGGATGCCCTTCCTAACGCCAACCACTCCGAGAGTGTAGTGGGTGCTTTTATGTGCCACTGGCAATATATATATATATGAATGTGGATGCTTTGTTAGAACATTATTTACCTTCAACTTTTTTCCTCGCTTTCTTCTTTGCCATTCTTTGTTAACTACTGTTCCAAGTGAAATACATGGATACTTCAGCATAAAACAATGTTTTTGCAAAGCCATCATTGATGCACAATGAAAAGAATTCTGTCAATGTTGTTCTCATATGTCATTCATTGACAGCCATATCCTCATTATTTCTGATGAATATTCTGGTAGATAAACTTGCAGTCTCACTATACATGAACTGAAAATCCTAAAATGGATGCAACTGCTTCCGATGGTCCAATATACCTACCCATTAAATATTAATTTCATTATCATTGTTTACTTGAACAGCAGCTTGGTTATTTCCTTTCAGCATGTACCTGGTGGCATATTTAACTGACTTCACTGAGGCAACGATTTCAACGTTGCAGTGGCATTTGAATGCTCTTAAAAGAGTTTCATTATAAGGTACAACCCATTTGTTGTTGATTGTTTTCCCATTCTTATGAGACCCAACTTCTCTCATTGCAACTAATCTTCATCTATAAAGGGATAGTCTCTTTCTCTGTTTTCTTGCCCTTTGATTAAGATGATAAAGATTAATATTTTATTTAAATTTTTCCCTTTAAGAAAAAAAAATTAAGTACCCGTGATTGGCACTTCAAAAGTTGTATAAATGATTAACGGAAGAAAAATGAAAGTATGAAAAAAGGATGGATGGCGGTAGCTGTGACAACTCTTTGAAGTGTCGCTACTTTCAACTTGAATTTTTTTTTCTTAAAGGGAGAAATGACTATTTTATTTGTAATCTTTAACATCTTAAAACTTTTGAGTTTTAGTATCATAATATATGTATGCTTAGTATCAGCTATCAGAAAAAAAGAGTACTCAATACCACAGTAGATATTAATAATCTATTTTATTTAGGCTGAATCAGTCACCTGTGAGTGCACAAGGTCGTTAGGCACATCCTTCATTACTCCCTACTTCAGTTCCTCATCTTCTAACTCTCACTTTCTTCTTTTTCCTCTTTCTTTTTCGATTCTTCTTTCCCCACCGCCTTTATCAGATTTCCTCTTCACCACCACAGCCTATGACAGGAAACCAATATACAGATGTAGAAATTCAATAATTTTTCTCCAGTCCTAATTTGCTTGAAAATTATGACCGCATGGAAAACGGACGTTAAACGATGACGATGATAATATTCTTTTATATTTGTTTCAGTCATTTGACCGTGGCCATGTTGGAGCACCACCTTGAAGAGTTTTAGCCCAATAAATCGACCCCAGGACTTATTCTTTGTAAGCCTAGTACTTGTTCTATCAGTCTCTTTAGCCAAACTGCTAAGTTATGGGAACATAAACACACCAGCATTGGCTGTCAAGAGATGGCAGAGGACAAACACAGAACACACATGTATGTATGTATGTATGTGTATATATATATATATATATATATATATATACATACATACATACATACACACACACACGATGGACTTCTTTGAGTTTCTGTCTATTAAATCCACTTACTAGGCTTTGGTCAGCCTGAAGCTAGAACAGAAGATGCCCAAGGTGCCATGCAGTGGGACTGAACCCAGAACCATGTGGTTGAGAAGCAAACTTCTTACTACACAGCCAGGCCTGCACCTATATATATATATATATATAT
>NC_069007.1:17701246-17702120 GCF_001194135.2 Octopus bimaculoides
GTCCTAGGAAATAGACATACAGCAATTTATAAGTAAAACATATATATATATATATATATATATATATATATTATTTTGCTTAAAAGAGTTCCAACACTGTCTGTTTTTTATGTTTTATTTATATTCCTGCAGAACTAATGTGGGGTATAGAATATGGAATATACAATATATAATATGATATACAATATACAATATAAAATAAAATAAAATAAAAATGGATTGCACCATGGAAGAAAGTATTGAATGTAGATGAAATATTGAGTGTTCAATATAAAGGATCAAATACATAAATATATAAATATATATATATATATACACATATATATATATAAATGACACCATGTTTAGGGTTGTTGCTCTGTTATATATAATTACAACAAATACTTTACATGATAATAATGAACATAAAATTGTTAATGAATTGTTAATAATTAATGCACCTCATGTGGTTAATATTTGAAGATATTTTACACTACTAACTTGTTAACGTCGCTAAATCACACATGCACTTCTCCAAATTCCAGCATGGATTCAAAATCTATGGCACATTACTTAGCCAAGAAATAAAGGGCACTGTCATGCTATTAGCTGTCAGAAGTGAAAGTGCTCACTGCTAGTGAAGTATCTGTCTGTCTGCCTGCATGCCTGTTGCTGGCCTGTTTGTCTGTCTCTCTCTCTCTCTATCTATCTATTACTCGAAAGTTCGCGCGTCCGCGCTAGCTAGTCGCGAGTGGTCGATCCTATTATTTTAAAACTTCAAACTTCATTTGTTTTCTATTTTGATAAATTCTCTCTGTTGAAAATTATATTTTTATATTTTAAATAATTTGCAATTTCAGGAAATATGTTTTTATATTAAATTTGTGTTTTCTAC
>NC_069007.1:17702760-17706649 GCF_001194135.2 Octopus bimaculoides
ATATAGTTAAAAAAAACAATAACAAAAAAACACAAAAACACAACAAAGTGAGGACATCTTTTAAATAAGTTCTCCACCAATAATGGTGCTTTCATACCGATGGGCTTGGTAAAAATTGTTAATTGTTAATTGATTTATTAATTAATAAATTGATAATCCTTTACCCTTTTAATTTGTATATATATATATATATATATATATATACACACACACACACACACACAAATGGCTTGGTCGGCCGAAGCAACAGTAGGAAAGGTTTGCTCAAAATGTCACGCAGTGGGACTGAACCTGGAACACTGAGATTGTGAAAGAAACTTCTTAACCACACAGCTACGCCTGATGTCAGTTTCTGATGATTATATACCGATTGATATTATTCGTTATCAACATAAAAGGAATGACGAAAACGTCTAGGTTTCTGTGTGGAGGCGTCTGTTATGACGAAATACCAGATGCAGGGTGCTACAGATGTAACCGAAGGGGACGGGGTATATGCGGAATCAGAAATAACGGCTGAGGACAGATGAAAGGTAGATTTGTAGGTAGTGGGGACAACGGGTTAGAACAAGAAGGGTGTGATCTGGGTGCTATTTCTAGCGTGCAGAATAACCACATAGAGGCAGTGCGTGTTGTTAATTAGTAATGGTGGTGGTAGTGGTAGATGAAGTGCTGCAGGTATATCACAGCTCTAGAATCGTGTCTGTCTCTAGGATTAATAGCTCTCTGTATATAATACCTGAATAATAATATGACGGGTTAATAATAAGGTGTTACAGAAGAAATAAAGGTGAATTACTTACAATTCCGGGGAGGTTGGCATATTTAGGGTCTGCCATTATTCACCGAGATTTAAAACGTTACGCGAGAATCTCGTTTACTCCTTCTCTCTCTCTCTCTCTCTCGTTCGCTCTCCTCTCTCCTTTTCTCTATCGCTCTGCCGTTCTTAGTCTATATCTCTCTCCCTCTCCCTCACGATCTCTCTGTATTTCCCCCTCCGTCCTTTTTTCTATGTGGCTTCTCTCACCTTCTCCCTCATAAGCTATCTATTTCTCTCTCCTCTTTTTTCTGTCTCTCTCCCACTTTATCTCTCAACTCCTCCTTCCCAGTCTCGCTCTTACACTCTCACTCATCCTCGACTTGACAGTCTCGTACTCATCCAACGTTTTAATATATTTCTTCTTTATTTCCTTCTTTCTTTCTCTATTGTAATGTTATTACCTTAAATTTAAATTAATTTACCGAGATCAAGCAAAGACTCACTTTTCCCCTTAAAATCTCTTATACTTAATCTCAAACTTCATTCAAAGCCTCCCACTCACAGTTCCCACTCATACTCACTGAGTCATTCGTGACTCGACACATCAACAGACGATAATTCTTTTATATATTAATTTTACTTGCTTCTGTCGTTGGACTGTGGCCATACTGGAGCCACTGCCTTGAAGGGTTTAATCTACGCGTCTCCAAAGTGGTCGATATCGACTCCTCAGGGCCGATGGGACTATCCAAGGGGTCGACCAACGCACATCTACTCAATTATTATTATTATTATTATTATTTGTTTACTTTCTTGTACATGCCCGGGGGTGGGGGTCGATGAGGGGGGGTCAGTCGAACAAATCGACTACAGTACTTTTTTTTTGTTGCAAACCTGGCATTTATTCTATTGGTCTGTTTTACTGAACGTAAACAAACAAACACCGGTTGCCAAATGGTGGTGGATCACAAAGACAGATTAACACACACACACACACACACACACACACACACACACACGCAGATGGATACATAGATACATACATACACGCACGCATTCACACACAGAGACACACACTGTAGGTTTCCACCTACCAAATTCACTCATAAAGTACTGGTCGGCCTAGGGTTATTGTAGAAGACACTTGTCCAAAGTGTCAAACTGTGATTCTGAACCCGGAATCCTTTGGTTGGGATGTAAGCTGCTTAACCACACAATAATGTGAACAATAGCGTCGTGGATTAAGTATTTCTAAGTCAAAGAATTCACTGCTTTACTGGATTTTCTGCAAATCGGAGCAGAACAAATATCGTTAATGGACTTCGGTCCAAAGAGTACCGCATTTTCAGGTACTCTTGCCGAGGGTTTGGAAAAAAAAAAGAGGGTGGAGTGACGACAGAGAAATAATTAGAGGGAGTAAGCGGGAAGGGGGGATATACGAAGAATTATAGAGATAGTGAGAAAGAAAGCAAGAGGGTGAAATAGAATAACAGAGAGAGAGAGAGAAGGGGGAAGAAAGAGAGGTGTCTTAGCATGGTCACAGCTGGCATGAGGTGGGTGGGACAGGGAAAAGAGTTAAAGGGAGAGGAAGTAAGAAATAGACTAAGATCTACAGAGAGAGATGGAGGGAGAGGAAGAAATAGACTAACAGTTAAAGAGGAAGGGGAGGATGTAATAAAGTAATATTTAAAAAGAGAGTGGGACGGAGAAAGGTCTGAAGTAGACAGAGGGGGAAGTAGACAGAGTATCATAGATCAATAGACAGAAGGGGAGGTTGGATCAATAGACAGAGGGGGAAGTAGACAGAGTATCATAGATCAATAGAGACAGGGGGAGGTTGGAAAGAGAAGCTGTATATGTAAAAGGGATTAAGGAGGGAGGGAAGAGAGAGAGAGAGAGAGAGAGAGAGAGAGAGAGAGAGAGAGAGAGACTTAGTGCAAAGAAGGTGTAAATGCAGTGAGAGGGATAAAAGAAAAAAGCAGTTACGAAAGAGGAGGGAGGTATGCAGTGAGAGAAAGTGAAAGAGAGCGAGCCTGAACGATAGAGTAAGAGATGTAGAGAGAGATATAAAAATGTGATAGAGAGAGAGAGAGCGCGCCTGAACCATAGAGTAAGAGATGTAGAGAGAGATATAAAAATGTGATAGAGAGAAGATAGTATGAGAGAGAGAGAGAGAGAGAGAGCGCCTGAACCATAGAGTAAGAGATGTAGAGAGAGATATAGTATGAGAGAGAGAGAGAGAGAGAGAGTGTTCCGGTTGCAGGGGAAGTGACGTAGCTGTTCCTTGTCTCAAATAACGACATGGCCAGTGTACAAATCGAGCGAACTGGTGTGATACGAGACGAAAAAACAGGTAAATATCGATATATATATATCTATATTGATCCTATATTGAACATCCTTCATGCCTATCGATAAATATAAAGAAAAAATGACGCAATGCCTGCAGATGCTCCAATATTGTTTACCAAATGTCTGTCTTCATTAGGGGTTTTCTTAAGGTTGTTGTTGTTTAACCCTGGGCTGGCCCTCGTCCTCTCTCCATCCTCTGATCATAGACGTCGAACACGTAATCATCCCGCCTTTTTTAAAGTACGATTGTATGTAGGACCACATTATTTTATATATACAGTTGTCTCTGTTGATTTTCTATCTCTGGTATGGTACGATTTAGTAGTTTAGCTGCTGTTTCTTGCAGAGGCGAGTCCACGTAGGAGATTCCCTTCTCCCGTTTAGTGCTTCCAAGGGAGTGTTTTTTTTGGGGTTTTTTTTTTTTTTTCATGTTTGGGGGCATATGTTACGTGGTAACTGAACATGAACATTGAATATGAATAATATTACGAAAGGTGGGGGAAAAAATCAGAGGCGGGCATGCCTCGCTGAGTGAGTAATGTGTGTATGAACGATGGGACACAAATGAGATGTGTGACAGAGAGGGAGAAAGAGAGAGTGGAAGAAGCAAAAGAAATTTGTTATGAGAGGAATCTGATATAGTGGTGTGCAGGAGAAACGAATGAGCTGGTGTAGGCATGTGCTGTACAAATAGGGTGTGATAGTTGGGCAAAGCAGTGACAAGTCGAAGGAATTTAGAACCTGCAGAAAGGAAAGAAATAATGAAGGGTGATTCCT
>NC_069007.1:17706677-17707878 GCF_001194135.2 Octopus bimaculoides
GGGGGGGGGGGGGGTTAAACTTCACGGAGGAGTCGACAGTGGACCATAATAGACGATCAAACGCTTTGAAAAAATCACCCCATCCATATCGATACTGGTCGGGGAGAAAAAGAAATCAACAAAAAAACGGACGTAAATATTATTATGAGGACATAAGGCGGTGAGCTGGCAGAAACGTTAGCACGCCGGATGAAATGCTTAACGGTATTTCGTCTATCTTTCGTTCTGAGTTCAAATTCCGCCGAGGTCGACTTTGCCTTTCATCCTTTCGGGGTCGATAAATTAAGTACCAGGTGCGCACCGGGGTCGATCTAATCGACCGGCTCCCTCCCTCAAATTTTCGAGCCCTATGCCTGGAGTAGAAAAGCTTTTTATGATGGTATGTGTAGGGTAAGAAAATTAAGTGCGATCTCATGCATGTATATGTATACATATACACGTGCTGGCGGGAAATATAGAACCCTCATGGATGGTGACATATGCATATGTAGTATAGTTATATTCCTACATAGGTGCTGTTGTGGTTATGTGGTTAAGTTTGCTTCCCAAGCATCTGGTCTTGGGTTCAGTCCTACTGTGTGGAATCTTTAGCAAGTGTATCATACTTTGAACTGATTAAAACCTCATGAGTAGATTTGGCAGAAACCGAAAGTGTTCTGTCCTGTGTGTAAATATATAAATATATTTACGTTTATTTACAAACATATATATCACGTGACCACATGGCTAACCACACTATCAGATGTTATCACACATCGCTGCTCACACTAATTTAAAACGTTGTTTTAGCGTTTGAATGATGCCACCTTGCTGGCTAGGCAAGCAGGCCAACACTCCTCCTGATTGAAAGGGGAACTGGAGCAATGTGAAAAGAAAGGCTTTGTTCAAGAACACAATGTGTTGCCTGGTCTGGGAGTCCAACTTGTGATTGCCAGTGCAACAGCCCAACCACTAAGTCACACGCCTTTTCGGTCACTAGATATCCTTTTTTAATTTTTATTACTGATATGACATAATATGTCATATGTGTTTGTATATTGGTTTTATTGTCCTGTCCTCTTAATTGAAAAATAAACAGGTAAATTGATATAATACAATGTCTGCAAGTTGATGAGTACCACATATTCCCCCTCCATTTTCTTATTGCTATATATATATATATATATACCGTGTAAATGTTGATCTGTGAGTTTGATTTTGG
>NC_069007.1:17708015-17710364 GCF_001194135.2 Octopus bimaculoides
CAACAACAACCAGCAGCACGTTCGTGCTGCTGGTCGTGGTGAGAGGGATAACTCCCTTGGCAAACAGGACACAGTCGTGTGTCGATAAGCCAGCTGGAGGAGATGTCCTCCTGGGGCTAAAAGCAACAGTAACATCCACCCCTAGGGGTCAGCCACACTTAAGTGGCAATATACTACACTTTATCGTGCAGTTACTGTTAATACTTCATTTAGAGAATTAACATTGCTTATATATATATTGCTATATATATATATATATATACCGTGTAAATGTTGATCTGTGAGTTTGATTTTGGCTTGGGTTAGCTCATCATTTTTCAGTCAATTGTTTATCTATAAATGTCACTTTAAATTGAACTATATATATATATATATATATAGTAGTAGTACTTCAATAAAATGGCTCCTGAAACACTCTTGAAAGTGGTTGGTGATTGAAATATGAGCAAGAGAGGGTTCCCTGACCTATTGAAGGATTTGAACCACTCATGACGTCATGTAATGCTTGCCTGGAAAGTGGACCTAGAATTATGAGGATGATGATTATGCACACCAACACACACACATACACACACACTTCTTGTCTGTCTATGATAATGATAATAATCTGTCTCTAATTGTTTGTTACCAGGGGAGACATTTATTCCTGCCTCAAAGAGACCCGATGGCACCTGGAGAAAACCTCGTCGTGTGAGAGATGGCTACATACCCCAGGAAGAGATGCCAGTGTAAGTTCTCCCATGATTTCTTCTTTGCTACTTTTAGTTCTTACCGAAAACATTAAAAAAAGAAGAAAAAAAATCCTTGCATTAAAAACCAGGTTTTTTGTTGTTGTGTGTCTCTGGTTGAACCCTAATCAAGTAGGCTATTGAGGAAAGACCACCTTGTCTTTTTTTAATGCTATTTGGAACCCTCTAATTGAATGAGTCTTGTTACTTGTAAATGATAGGATGCAGTTTTGAGGGAGATCTGTCTGTTGTTTGTAGCTGGTAGTTTGCCTGCGTAAAGGTTCTTTCAAAGTTTGTCTGTGAACAATCTGAAAACTAATATTACTATATATATATACACAGCCATGCCATGGATAGGTTCAGGAAGGACTTGATAAAATTATTCAAGGAGTCCATAGTAGTTACCACCAACCTGACTATGGTCGATTTCTTGAAATGTAACCTTAGACCATGGAAATTAATATGCACAAGTCAAATTTTGCAACACCACATATGAAAAATGGCATCGCTTAAATGGCAGCCATTCTCAGCTTCGCATGCCTGCAACTCTTTCCAGAACTTGCACGCTAACACCCTCAAGAATTTCAGACCCTACTTCTCTGATTTCTTTATTGATGTTCTCCTTGAATTGCACCAGGGTCTCCAGTTTGTTGACGCAAACCCTCTCTTTCAGGTATCCCAAGTCTGGGATAGTCAAATCTGAGGAATGCCAGCTGTCGTTGCCGTAGCGGGAGATTATTCTCTCTCCAAAGCACTGCCGTAACAACTGCATTGTTTCTCTTGCAGTATGAACAGTTGCCCTATCTTGCTGGAGGTCTACTTTGAATGGCCTTCACGTTCCTCAATCTTGACCAGTCCACATGCTTCCTGAATAATCACATTATCAAAATCTCAAAGCCACAACTTAACCCTTTAGCATTTAAACCGGCCATATCCGGCCAAAAGTATTCTGCCTGTTTTATGTTCAAACTGGCCAGATCTGGTCTCTCACACCAACGCTACAATATTGTTTTAAAAATTAACAGCTATCTCATCAAAATCTCATACCTATAAGATAATGTATGATTAGTTCAAAACAATGTAGATGAAAAAGCATTAATTTTGACAGAATAATGCGAACACTAAAGGGTTAATGCATGTTTAATTCAAACCAATATGAATGAAATAAGCATTACATTTAACAGAGCAATCAGAATGCTAAAGGGTTAAGTCAGTCGTATCTGGTTCAATTATTCTATGTGTTTTTGATGTTCAGACTAACCAGGTTTGACCTCTCAAACATGTATTCTGGGATATCATTCTAAAACTAAACAACCACCACCGGCACGAGGGCCAGTCAGGCGAGTACTGGCGATGGCCACGCTCGAAATGGTGTATTTTATGTGCAGGTGGCACGTAAAATACACCATTTCGAGCATGACCGTCGCCAGTACCCGCCTGACTGGCCCTCGTGCCGGTGGCACGTAAAAGCACCCACTACACTCTCGGAGTGGTTGGCGTTAGGAAGGGCATCCAGCTGTAGAAACTCTGCCAAATCAGATTAGAGCCTGGTGTAGCCATCTGGTTTCACCAGTCCTCAGTCAATCGTCCAACTCATGCTAGCATGGAAAGCGGACGTTAA
>NC_069007.1:17712433-17717437 GCF_001194135.2 Octopus bimaculoides
CAGTTTAAAAAACCTTTGACAATGTAAATATGTTAATAGTTACCATGGGTAGCAAAAAACACACAAAAACCAGGATATCACAGCCGTCTTATAGGTAGAGATACTAAGTTGACGTGAACTCTTATTTATATGTGTTTTGCTCCATTTATTATTATTATTATTATTCATATCTACTCAAAATGCATCGCTTTAACTTGGTATCTCTACCTATAAAACGGGTGTGATATCCTGGTTTTTTTTTTGTGTGTTTTTTGCTACCCATGGTAACTATTAACATATTTACATTGTCAAAGGTTTTTTTAAAACTGAGATAATATTAATATATACATAAACTTATATATATCTATATATCTATATATATACACACATATATATGTATATTTGTGTATATATATATATATGTTGGTGTTGTGAAAGGTATCTTGTCTTAGAAAATCTGCCTCAACGAATTCTACCTGGATTGTGCAAGCATGGAAAGGTACGAAGATAAATAAAAGAATAAAGAAAATTAGAGTTACGTCCCCTTTGGCTGTAGGAGCAATATATGAGGGTGCACACGCAGTCACATGTTATATAAATATATGTGTATATATATATATATATATATATTTATATTATCTGTATCGGTCATTTGACTGCGGCCATGCTGGAGCACCGCCTTTTTTGTCGAACAAACCGACCCCAGGACTTATTCTTTGGAAGCCTAGTACTTTATTCTATCGTTCTGTTTTGCAGAACTGCTAAGTTACGGGGACGTAAACACACCGACATCGGTTGTCAGTGCGATGAGGGTGAGAATAAACACAAACACAAACTTATGCATGCAAATATATATATATACATATACGACGGGCTTCTTTCAGTTTCCATCTCCTGAGTCCACTCACAAGGCTTTGGTCGCCCCGAGGCTATAACAGAAACACTTGCCCAAGGTCCCATACAGTGGGACTGAACCTGGAACCATGTGGTTGGCAAGCAAGCTACTTACCACACAGCCACTCCTGCACCTATGCACACACACACACACACACACACACACACACACATATATATATATATATATATGATGGGCTTTTTTCTGTTTCCGTCTACCAAATCCACTAACAAGGCTTTTGTCGGCCCAAGGCTATAGTATCTTGCTCAAGGGCATAACGCTTTACCAGGAATTGAACTCATGACCTTACGATTGTGAGTTGACTACCTTACATGCATAACATACATTGTCATCATTTAACATCCATTTTCCCACACTTGGATCAGACAATTCGTTGAAGCAGATTTTCTACAGCTGGATACATTTCCTGATGCCAACTCTCACCTGTCTCTAAACAAATGAATATGTCTCCATGGCAGAACATGTTCTTCCCCGAAAGACTCGAAATGAACAACACTGCGTGTGTGACAGGGATGCTCGTTTACAGCCACTATATGAGGTGAAGACAAGGCTACACACAGGTGTGTGTATATATATAGTAAGGATGGCTTGTTTGCAGTTTTTCGACTGAAGGGGAAAATATTTATGTCACTAAAGTGACCAACGGTGCTATTCAGCAAAATTATTGTTAGAAACAAGAGACCTGGCTCGCGTACCAGTGGCCCGTAAAAATCACTATCCGAACGTGATCGATGCCAGGGTCGTCTGATTAGTGCTGGTGGCACATAAAAAGTACTATCCAAACGTGATCGATGCCAGGGCTGCCTGACTGGCTCCCGTGGCAGTCGCATGTAAAAAAGCACTATCCAAGCGTGGCCGATGCCAGTACCCCCTGACTGGTTCTCATGCTGGTGACACATAAAAAGCACTATTTGAACGTGATCAATGCCAGGGCCGCCTGATTAGCTCCTGTGCCGGTGGTATGTAAAAAAAAAATCACTCCGAACGTGATCGATGCCAGGGTCGTCTGATTAGTGCTGGTGGCACATAAAAAGTACGATCCAAACGTGATCGATGCCAGGGCCACCTAACTGGCTCCTGTATCGGTGGCACGTAAAAGGCACTCGCTACACTCTCGGAGTGATTGGCGTTAAGAGGGCATCCAGCTGTAGAAACATTGCCAGATCAAATTAGAGCCTGGTGCAGCGCTGGCTTTCCAGACCTCAATCAAACCGTCCAACCCATGCCAGCGTGGAAAACGGACGTTAAATGATGATGATGATTAAGAGTGAAAACAATTTACAGCCACAATAAGCTCCATCTTCTTGACTGACAAGGGGAGGAAAGCTCCCTACTATAAGATGCTGCTTATTGTGGATATGAGTTGTTTTGACTGTTATTTCTAGTAATTTATTTATGTGCCCTTTCAAGCTTAGCCAGGCTCATGGGCCCGGTTTCTATGGCGTATGCGTCCCCTCCTTCCAGCTGGACGGGACGCCAGTCCATCACAGCGTTGCTCAAGAAACAGGAAGAAAGAGTGAGAGAAAGTTGGAGCGAAAGAGTACAACAGGGGTCGCTACCAACCCCTGCCGGAGCCTCGTGGAGCTTTTAGGTGTTTTCGCTCAATAAACACACACAACGCCCGGTCTGGGAATCGAAACCGCGATCGTGCGGTCGCGAGTCCGCTGCCCTAACCACTGGGTTAAATTCAAAGTCATCTAAGATAATGCTTCTAATTTTTTTGTTGGCACTCCGTCGCTTACGACGTCAAAGGTTCCAGTTGATCCGATCAACGGAACAGCCTGCTCGTGAAATTAACGTGCAAGTGGCTGAGCACTCCACAAACACGTGTACCCTTAACGTAGTTCTCGGGGAGATTCAGCGCGACATAGTGTGACAAGACTGACCGTTTGAATTCCAGGCACAACGGAAACAGGAAGTGAGAGTGAGTGAAAGTTGTGGTGAAAGTACAGCAGGGTTCGCTGCCGGAGCCTCGTGGAGCTTTTAAGTGCTTTCGCTCAATAAACACTCACAACGCCCGTTCTGGGAATCGAAACCGCGATCCTATGACAGCGAGTCTGCTGCCCTAACCACTGGGCCATTGCGCCACCACAATGCTTCTAATAGACGAACCTATATTCACATACAGAAAATATCGGTCAAATTAATATAACTGAAAATACGTTAACAAGGTTATAAAGGCAATCCAAGAGAGGCTAAATTCAAAGTGAAGTGAGTAAATATCTCTAATAGACGAATGCATGCAAAAAGAACGTTCAGAAGAAATATAATATTCTAAGAAAAACTAGCTTAGTATTTAAGTTTTAATGACGTCAGTAGATAACGAAAGAATGAAAAAAAAACAACATAGGTATTCTAGAATAGGATAATTAGAAACATTGAAGTTCTATGTCACGACAATTAGTTATCTATCAATTAAATATGTATCATTCTGTAATCTAGATTTCCAAATTGTAGCAGATAATACTTACGATCCCCTGTTATTATCTTACGTTGATAAACTATATTCTTTCTTAGACACTGATTTTCTAAAGGACAGATAAATTCGTTTTTGAAATTACAAAAGCATTTATCCACTTGTATGTGCTACTCATGGTTGAAAGAATTATTGCTAATCCTCCTCAAGGCAGGATTGTTATTAATATTATAATCAATATTAACTTACATCCCCAGAACAACCCAGAATTAAATTAAAGGACCATAAACCTAATTTTGACACCGATCCATAAGTTAGACTAATTTGCCCGAATATTGGTAAAATATATAAATTTATTATCGATAAGTATATTCCTAAGCTTCGACAAAATATTAGTTAATGTTTTTGGTCTAATTCATTGGAAATAGTTGACTGATTCATTAATATCAAGGATAAATAATTATCGGGTTGGTCACGGTGCCTTTTCTAAGTACGTTTTCTACTTTCCTAACTAGGTGCCCTCTACTCTAGACTTTTCTCTCGCTATTTTTTTTTTTACTAAGCTTTAAAGCCTCTACTCTAATCGCCCTTTTCAGCGCTATTCACCATAAGTTGTTGACAACAGATGATGGATAGCAAGTTAGTCGAGCAGTAGTTGACATCCGTCAACATCCGCTGAAATAACTTGCTAACCCGGTCTCTGAAAATCTGGCACGTTTAGAGAGAGAGCCACAACAAACAGTAGTGCCGGTACAGTTCCCCGAGGAACTTCGTTGTGTATTGATGTCTCCACAGAGAGAGCACCATTGGCTGCAACTGTCCGACTTCTGTCATCTAAAAAGTCGTGCAGCCACTCTCGCAGTTTTCCAGTGATACCAAGGTCGCGTAGTTTGTGACATATCATCCCATAATCAACTTTGTCGAAGGCTTTGGCAAAGTCCAGGTATATCGCATCCACATTTGAGTAGTTGAACCTGTTTGAGTATTCAATCATAATGTAGTAGCTGTGTGAGGCAGCCCCTTCCTAGGCGGAAACCCACACAGTCCTTCCGAGCGTCCAAAATACTATTCCTGTCCTCCACTAGTATTAAAGTGATAGACGTTCCCAAGAAGGTTTCTAGAAACCTGAAGAAATCTGGCTTTCCAGCACTGTTGGAGCATAATCCGTCCTCAGTCTAAAAGCGCCACCTTCACTGCCATTCACGTCCAGGGCCATCCCTCGACCACCCGGGTCCAGAAAGATAGCCTGTACTTGGAGATCTAAGGATTTCCGGGGTAGCATTGCTACACTGCCACCAGCTTCCGGTAGACCACAAGATGAGAATACCTCGTAGTCCTCGAAAATGGATGCTAGAGCGTGTTTTCCGTTGATCCTTGTTTCACTAATAGCAACCATATCTAAATCAAGCCACCTGAGATCATTAAGCAAGTGACCTTACTTCCAAGCTAATCCCAGGCCCCGCACATTCACACATCCCATTCTCAACACAGTCATGCTAGTCGGAGAAAGAAAAAAAGGAGAAGTTACTCACCTTGAATTTCGAGAAGCCCGGAAGTTCTGGGCCTCTCTACTAACGAAAAATTATTAAAAGCCCCTTCTAACTGCCTTTTATCAACTGATTTTTAAAATATCTCCGCACTACATGGGAATTTTTCTCTTATAGTTTTATAAACGTCTGACGACGTTTTAATT
>NC_069007.1:17718357-17719553 GCF_001194135.2 Octopus bimaculoides
ACGCGCCCAAGACAATTTTGTTTTTTGTCTCTCAGGAACATTTTCTACCTGGTGTGATTTAACTTCGTTGCAGCGGTATGGGACCCTGCATCTCAAAATATTCCGATGGAGGCTTTAGGGCTACCCTTCTCCCATTCCTTTTAACGATTTTCCTTGCTATTTTAAAATCCCCATCTATGCTAATTCTTTTAATCATGAGTACCACAAACGAGTATACAAATGCTTTTGTAATTCCAAAAACGAATCTATCTGTCCTTTTGGAAATCAGTGCTTAAGGAAGAATATAGTGTATCAATGTAAGATAATAACAGGGGGGGGGGGTCACAAGTATTATTACATCGGTGTACCTGCTACAATTTGGAAATCTAGATTACATAATCGAGCACATTTAATAGATAAATTAATTGTCGTGACATAGAATTTCAATGTTTCTAATTGTCCTAACCTAGAATTCCTATGTTATTTCACTGTTTCGTTATCTACTGACGCCATTAAAAGTTAAATACTAAACTGTTTTTCCTAAGAATATATTTCTTCTCAACGTTCTTTTTGTGTGCGTTCTTCTATTAGAAACATTATTTTGGATTGCCTTGATAACCTTGTGTTAACATGCATTTCCAGCTATATGAATTTGACTGATATTTTCTGTATCTAAATACGTTGAATGCAATGTCGCTATCGGTTCAAATATGCTTGTGGCACGTTTGGACTAATAAACTAGCCAATCACTGTTTTGCCATGGAGAAAATTTCGGAGCATTTTGCAGCGTTTCAAAGTAGCTATCTCCTCTTCGGTGAGTAGTCCAAAGTAGTGATAGTCGGAAGGGGAGAGAACTGGACTGTATGCAGAGTGTTCCAGCAACTGGAAACCCATCTTTTCTATGGTTTCAACAGTATGAGCGACAGTATGCAGAATGTGGAGGCGCAATGGCCCAGTGGTTAGGACAGCGGACTCGCGGTCATAGGATCGCGGTTTCGATTCCCAGACTGGGCGTTGTGAGCGTTTATTGAGCGAAAACACCTAAAAGCTCCACGAGTCTCCGGCAGGAGATGGTGGCGAACCCTGCTGTACTCTTTCACCACAACTTTCTCTCACTCTTACTTCCTGTTTCTGTTGTGCCTGTAATTCAAAGGGTCAGCCTTGTCACGCTGTGTCACGCTGAATATCCCCCGAGAACTACGTTAAGGGTACATGTG
>NC_069007.1:17720137-17721282 GCF_001194135.2 Octopus bimaculoides
CCGGTATATATTGTCTGCGTGTGCGTGCGTGTATTATTTCGTTATTGCCCACAAGGGGCTACACACAGAGGGGACAAACAAAGACAGACAAACGGATTAAGTCGATTACATCGACCCCAGTGCGTAACTGGTACTTATTTAATCGACCCCGAAAGGATGAAAGGCAAAGTCGACCTCGGCGGAATTTGAACTCAGAACGTAGCGGCAGACGAAATACCGCTAAGCATTTCGCCCGGCGTGCTGACGCGTATGTGTGTATGTGTGCATGTGTGTGCTCATGGGTGGGTGTGTAAGATGTGATAGTGCATACATTTGCATAATGTATGTTAATAGAAAACTAATTCATGTTGTTGTCAGCCTATATTTGGTTACGTTATATCTTTGAGAAAAGTCTTTATATAATGATATGAAACTCAGAAAAGATTGTCACACGATTTGTTTTTAGGTCGCGAGCTGTTGTCTGAGTTTTATCATTTAAAAAGAAACCAGAACGTTTCCAACAATGTCCATCAGATATCTTCTGTTTGTGGGCATTTGTCTTGGCATTGCCAGAGATGTTTACACGGAGGATTTGACCCTGAAATCTGGTGAGACCAGCAACGCTGCCGTCGAGGCAACCATAAGAAAAATCAGAACAAAATGTGTTCTGGCACAAGACTATTATTTCCTGAGACGGTTAGCAGAGGCCCAGATGAACTCTACCTCAGCGACAACGGGTGGAATATGGAGGGTAAGTACAAGATATGCTAATATACACACAGGCGAACACAATCATGCAGTTTATGCATAAATACATCATGCATACATACATATATCATATATACGTACAAACGTGTTTGTGTATTCTTTTATTCTTTTATTCTTTTACTTGTTTCAGTCATTTGACTGCGGCCATGCTGGAGCACCGCCTTTAGTCGAGAAAATCTACCCCAGGACTTATTCTTTGTAAGCCTAGTACTTATTCTATCAGCCTCCTTTTGCCGAACCGCTAAGTTACGTGGACATAAACACACCAGCATCGGTTGTCAAGCGATGTTGGGGGGACAAACACAGATACACAAACACACACACACATACATATATATATATACATATATACGACGGGCTTCTTTCAGTTTCCATCTACCAAATCCACTCACAAGGCT
>NC_069007.1:17723637-17725188 GCF_001194135.2 Octopus bimaculoides
GTGCAAGTGGCTGAGCACTCCACAGACACGTGTGCCCTTAACATAGTTCTCGGGGATATTCAGCGTGACACAGAGTGTGACAAGGCTGACCCTTTGAATTACAGGCACAACAGAAACAGGAAGTAAGAGTGAGAGAAAGTTGTGGTGGAAGAGTACAGCAGGGTTCACCACCATCCCCTGCCGGAGCCTCGTGGAGCTTTTAGGTGTTTTCGCTCAATAAACACTCACAACGCCCGTTCTGGGAATCGAAACCGCGATCCTTTGACCGCGAGTCCGCTGCCCTAACCACTGGGCCATTGCGCCTCCACAATGAAATTCTTTACACATGCATATATACACATGTATATATACACACACACCCAGTGGGAGTGATATGCGTTTATAGAAAGTGACAATGTGGTAAAAATGTATAAAGAGAGGGAAAGTTCACCTAAAGAAAAGCGAAAGATGAAAGCGAGAGAGAGAGAGAGAGAGAGAGAGAAAGAAAGAGAGATAGAGATAGAGAGAGAGAGAGAGGGGGGAGAAATAGTAAGCGCTTTTCTTTTACAGATTCTTTGATTTTAAAATTAAGTGAAAATTTTAAAATTTGGTATATTGATGTACTTTTTCACGTAGTCTATGCAACTTTATTCAAGGTCCTCACCCCTTGATGTGGTTTGAAACAAACTAAGGATATGTAGGTTTAGCTATCATTGTATTTGGTAAGAGACTATAGTTATCGAATGCAAAGATTGTGGACAGGACGTTTACAAACCTGATACGATAATAAAAAAAAAAGCCGTTATCGGCCTTCGAAATGTTCCTCCTTTCTAGTGCGAAAATATATGTATATGTGTGTGTATATCTGTATGTGTGTGTATATCTGTATGTGTGTTTTTGAGTCGCTTACATAGGCTAAGTTGGTCTCCTCACCTCTTGAGCACTTCCGTTGATGTCCGTGGTAAAAGGTGACCACTTTTTGGTCCCCTTCGTAGAAAACGTTGACCGAGTGTATCTACTTCTTGTTCTCCTTCACCGATATATTTCCTGTTCCATTCATACGCAGAAACTTTGGCAGTGCTATTACACTATAGAGTTGGATCTTCCTGTCAGCATTGGAATATGGCTCCGCTCTTCACCAATTCTGATTTTTTCATATCGCTTTTCCTATTTCTCTCACTACTGAACACAATGGCTAGGCAACACAAACCCAAAACATCTTTCACAACCGTCTCCCTCTAATGGTGATGAATTTTTTGGTTGTGGCATCAAACTTAATTCTCTTCGCCTTTTTTACATTTAACTCTGAATATAATGTTTCCTGTTTGTTCTTTAAGCTCGCTAATTATTTCTCGCAACTTAACTCCTGTTTCTTATTTCTTTATTGCCCACAAGGGGCTAAACATAGAGGGGACAAACAAGGATAGACAAAGGTATTAAGTCGAATACATCGACCCCAGTGTGTAACTGGTACTTAATTTATCGACCCCGAAAGGATGAAAGGCAAAGTCGACCTCGGCGGAATTTGAACTCAGAATGTAACAGCAGACGAAATACTGCTAAACATTTTGC
>NC_069007.1:17725198-17729722 GCF_001194135.2 Octopus bimaculoides
TGAAAAAAAAGGAAAAGCTGTCGTTCCTTTTTACGGTAGGGAATAATTGAATAAGATTCGCTCGATATTTCTAGGCAGATTATTGACTAGATAATCTAAACCCTTCTCTCTTTGACTAATAAAATCTTTTGGCGTTTATTTCTCTAGGTAAACAGCACTCAATTGGCAACAGTCCAAAACGCTTGCAATGGTACACTGAAAGCAAATTGCAGTACAATCCAAACTGAGTTGAATGTTGATGTATCGACCCTAACAATGTCCGACCTACAGAAACCCCTATATTCTGGATTGGTAATGAGCTTGTTTATCTTAAACTTAAACTCACCAATCCCTCTCAACAAACAACTGCAAGCAGATTACTGGATCCAGCATATCAACCCAGCTGGCTTGGAGAATGACTTCGTAGATTCTGCGAATAAAGTAGAACAGAAGAATGGTAAGTAGAGACATTGTTTAGAGTTGCATGCGAGATATTCGTCATGTGAGAAGCCAGAGAGAAGGACCAGGCATTGAGGTGCGATTCGATCAGGGTGTGTGATACTTTGGTTGAGTGAATATCTTTGATAATAGCTTTGAGTCGATTCTGGAAGTGAAATTAGCCAATCGGAAACTGTGTTAAGCCCCCACCGTCTGTATATATATATATATATATATACGCATTCGCACTCCCTTATATACATACATACATACATACATACATACATACGTACATACATACATACATACATACATACGCACATGTATACATACACACATTCACATCTACATGTGCGTGTATGTGAGCTACAGAAATATGTCTGTGTGTGTTTGTTCACATCGTAAAATTGTTGGCTACGCTGGAGGGAGTTGAACTCAAATATCACCGTGTTTTGTCTGTTTACAAAATGTGCGTATATATATAAATGTGTTTAAATAGTTTTAAGACTGGCATCAATTGCATGCACCACTGTGAGTGGAATCCCAAAGATGTCTCCAACTTTCTTTTATAGCGTGTTATGATAAACATTCATCGCATATACCAACTTAACAATAATATAATATCAACTGACTTATAAACCCATATTTGTTTTAAATATCTTTTCAGAGTGCATCAGTCCCCAGATCGACCTTGTTTTTGTTATTGACTCATCGTCATCCATTAAGTTACCAATCTTCGAGGAAGTAAAATCATTCTTGAACGATGTTGTGAGTAAACTAGACATTAGGCCAGAGAAGACACAAGTTTCCGTTATTAGAGTTGCAAGTACAGTTTCCACAGTGTTTGGATTAGGAACTAACAGTACAAAAACTGCTGTAAGAAATGCTATTAGCAATATAACTTACACTGGTTGGAGTAGTGCTACGAACTATGCTCTTGATGAAGCACGGACCAATGTCTTTACAAATGCGAGAAAATCTGTTGCTGCAAAAGTTTTAGTTTTGGTGACAGATGGAAGATCAGATAACAATGTCAAAACAGTAGAGGCAGCTAGGAAGCTGAAAGATGATGGCGTCATTATATTTACAATTGGAGTTGATAATCTAACAGAAGATGAATTACGTGCAGTAGCAAGTGAACCCAGTTGTACACATTTCATCCACTTGAAAGATTATAATGAGACTGATTTTATTGTGAGGGATATCCAATCTGAATCTTGTAGAGGTAAATCTTATATCTAATAATTGTCTCTATTGATTCGCTGTTGTTGCAAATCAACAGATGTTCCTGGTCTGAAAGTTTAATAAGATGTAACCATGAACATAAGCACACATTTTCAGCAAACATAAATTCATTTCTTCTCGATTGCATACACAGACATAACTACTAACTATAAGTACCATACGTTAATTTTTCGGAACACACCGAATAGTTAGATGTGTAAATTGTATGTATATGTAAGTATATATCTAGGATATTGTGCATGTCATTGTACGTAAGTATAGTTATATAACTGTCGCTATGTATGGCTAGCTGTATGTACAATACGTTCATACAGATATACATACATATATATTGATAGATCGAAACTTTTATCAATTCGTTTTGCAAGATTCTTGATGTGAAACCATGTGTTGAAACAGATGTTGTATTTCGGGATATTTTTTTCTTCACTCGTTTATTACCATTACTTTATTATTTTAACGCCTGTCCATTGTCCGGAAATCTTTCGTCACACATCTGTGACCTCTTCAGCGACACTTCGTTTCCATGTGTGTTCTTGCTCAACTTACTCCATTCTGTTCTTCTAAGATGTGTCTCCTTATGTGCGCATGCGTTTGTGCCCTTCTCTCTCTCTCTCTGTTATGTGTGTGTTTATGTTTGTGTGAGTGTCTTAGTTTTTGGCAGCAGTATGGCTTTCTTCTCAGCCCCAATCTCTCACCCCATTGTGCTGCTGCTGTCCTAAGACCCGAGAAAAAAAAGACAATAAATAAAATGACCATCCCGAAATACAACATCTGTTTCAACACACGGTTCCACATCAGGAATCTTGCAAAACGAATTGATAAAAGTTTCTATCTATCTATCTATCTATCTATCTATCTATCTATCTATCTATCTATCTATCTATCTATGACTGTATACTATGTATATTTATCATATTATATCATATATCATATTATATTATGTTTGACTGCCGTGTTGTGCCTTCCTAAACGGTACCTTCTGTTTCTAGCTGCGATCCGTATTGAAAAAAACACTCAGTTACTCAATATCGCCATTCCCCAAACTAACGAGACAGAACAAATTTTCCTGGAGGTCAACTACACTGCAAAGTCCACCTTGGCTACACAAGTTCTGGTAAGACGAATAAGAACAATATCAACTGAATTGTGTTTTTCTATTTTTATGGATGACTGAGAAAGAAGGGACAATGCCCATAAACCTCTCAGTCCTTCCAGGAGTGGATGGTCACATTCTTATTATTGATGTTTTAATTGGAACGTTTATAGATCTAACATAAATGTAGGCAAAGGAGGGAATTCTGGTGATTGCGTTGGCATTGCTGGGGAGAAGGATTGGGCATCGTGTTTAGTACAGGAAGAGCGAGGTTAAGAAATAAGATGTGTGATGAGGAGGGGAGAGGAGGATGTGTTGCGTTTGCTTTAGAGGAGCTAGTGTGCAGTTAGCTAGTTCTCAAAAGACGATGTTGTTGTAGCGGTAGAAAAAACTATAGGAGGAGACTGTGGGTTTTTGGGACAAAGGTTGGACTCCTTTTCTAAATGATTCAGTCAATTGAAGTTAGGGTATCCTATATGATATGCTGCTTTTGTTTTCCGCTAGGTGACTGTCCAGTTTGGTATGGTCACTCTGTTATATCTGTTGTTGCTTTTTTGCAGGTGACTGTCCAGTGTGGTGTGGTCACTGTGTACGCTTCATTTAGCAACAGTTATCCCAATAAAGATGATTACGACAAGACTTCGACAACTGACGATAAGCCAGGAAAACTATTTCTTGAACGAAAATTACACGCCGATAAGCTTTTCCTTACTGTCCTTTCACAGAAACGATTTGATCTCAAATCCTCAGCCTGTGACAATCCTTTTTATGACATCAGCATCAACCCAACAGGCAAGCTACTTCGTTTTCTTTCAGATATTGTTCGATATCTTTTATACATTTAATGTAAGATTAATTTTGGTTTCAGAATCGACGAAAACATAAGAAGGTGTGTCGCATTCTTCTTTCTGATCCGGTCAACTATCACCCTATCACACTCATTTCTAATATCTTTAAGGTAATGGACGCAACCATTAACGAGGACCGGAAACCCCTTTGAATCTCTTCCCCTCTCTCCTTAATGGTTACCATCACGCATCAGTAAATTCGATCCACTGGTGACCCCCATTCCCTTGTCACTTACCAGTGTGCTCTTACCTTGGAGAAATTCGGTGAAAGCAAAGTTCAACCCCCACCCACTGCCAACACGATTCTTACAACGTCCTCAACACCACTATATCCCCCAACACTAGCAGTACCATTACTACAACCACCACTCCCATCACCACGACTAACACCAACACTACTAACATACCACAACGGCAAACACTACTACTACCGCTACCACTCAACAGAACACACACACACACACACAATATATATCTAGCTATAACTATGTTTAGATGTGCTCACTACCAATGGAAGGTCTGTCTATTCCTGTTCTAACACCTGTCTTTCTCTTTCACAGCACCCAGGACTGAAGCGGCTTGCGTTGTAAAAGAGGTCAACAGCTCATGTACTGCAAAGCAACTCGACTCTGCATGTTACGACAGTAAGTACTTACAAGATTTTAGCCCACAAACATCACTTTCACCTTCGGGATTGTTATTGGTACTCGTAATCCAGAGGGTCACAAGTTCACAACCTATGTCTACAGACCTTTGGCTCTACATAGAGATAGTATTGGGGGCAGGACCATGAGCCAAGATCAAAATTTGTTGATTCTTGGTAGAGAAGTTTTTATGAGGAACTGACATAATGCTTGAATGTTAGACCTTTTCAAATGCTCTCTCAGTCAGCCTCCTGCATTTCACAGGTCTTTAATG
>NC_069007.1:17730137-17731801 GCF_001194135.2 Octopus bimaculoides
CCCACAAACTCTGACACCCCACCGAAACTGGTCAGATTCATATGAATCATATTCTGTTTATGCCTGTTTTAGATATAGGATCCGATTATAGGGGTTAACTGAGTGTGAGGCCCGGAATGATTGATGAAAAGAGCAGAGATTGGTGGATCTGTAAACTTGGGTAGAAACGAGATACAGATAATAGAAACCATATTGGTAACCCTTGAAGAGGGAGTGAGTTTTAAGATGCTGGAAAAGATGAATTTCTAATGCTTTAAACATAGGATCCAAGTGTAGGTGTTAACTGGGGGAATGAGAGTGTGAGGCCCAGAATGGCTGATGAGAAGAGGAGACATTGGTGGGTCTGTAAACTTGGGTAGAAACGAGATACAGATAATAGAAACCATATTGGTAACCCTTGAAGAGGGAGTGAGTTTTAAGATGCTGGAAAAGATGAATTTCTAATGATTGACTCAGCATCATGTTTGAATTGTTGAGATTGTGCGAAATAGATCCATAAAGAAATGGCATTCACAGAAATGGAGAATGATTTCTTTTGGGAGAGAAAAATCGGGGAATTCATTAAAGTCAGTGGATAATATTGGGGTATAAAGTTTGAGGGTAACAGAAGGGATATTGTCAGGGCCAGAGAATATATTGGTGGGAAGATATATATTTGTCCAGTGTCCGAGGTGACCACGTATCTTACATCTTTGCTGTTCTGACCAGGTGAGTGCCATGTGTGCCAATGTCACCGTGTATGGTCCTTTTAACAGTTATCCCCTTCAATTTGACCACGACTTCAAAACACAAGCAACGGATGGCAATCCTGGTAAAATAATTGAAATAAAAAATCCCAAAGCTGATCGCCTTATCCTGACCATCGTTTCTGAGAGTCGACATCACCTCAGCCCTCCAGCTTGTGACCATCCCTCCTACAGAGTCAGCATCGAGCCAATAGGTAAGCAAATGCTTTTATTTTCAAATGTTATTTTGTATTTTTTACATATATATGTATCTACACACACACACACAAACACACACGCGCGCGCACACTCATGCACGCATATATATATATATATAAATTCAAGGTGGTGCCCCAGCATGGGCACTGTCCAATGACTGAAGCAAGTAAAAGGTAAGAATATATAACAGCTAGGTCTCACCGAGATTCGAACTCAGCTTGCTGGATTCAAAGTCCAGAGTGCTAACCATTACACTATGAGACCGTGAACGTGGTAAATTAATATATATATGTATTTGAAAAAACTGAGTAGAGATGGCTTTTGCGGGGAATAATTTTTATTTTAAGGATAATGCTTCTAGTGGTGGAGGCGCAATGGCCCAGTGGTTAGGGCAGCGGACTCGCGGTCGTAGGATCGCGGTTTCGATTCCCAGACCGGGCGTTGTGAGTGCTTATTGAGCGAAAACGCCTAAAGCTCCACGAGGCTCCGGCAGGGGATGGTGGCGAACCCTTCTGTGCTCTTGCACCACAATTTTCTCTCACTCTTACTCCCTGTTTCTGTTGTGCCTGTAATTCAAAGGGCCAGCCTTGTCACACTGTGTCACGCTGAATATCCCCGAGAACTACGTTAAGGGTACACGTGTCTGTGGAGTGCTCAGCCACTTGCACGTTAATTTCACGAGCAGGCTGTTCCGTTGAACGGATCAACTGGAACCCTCGA
>NC_069007.1:17732739-17735753 GCF_001194135.2 Octopus bimaculoides
TATACCCATCCATCCATCCATCCATCCATCCATCCATCCATCCATCCATCCATCCATCCATCTATCTGTCTGTCGGTCTGTCTGTCGGTCTGTCTGTCGGTCTGTCTGTCGGTCTGTCTGTCTGTCTGTCCTTCTGTCAATTTTCTCTGTTTCATTTCACAGACTCCACACGTGAAGTGGTTTGTCATCGAAAGCAAGATGAAAGATCGTGTACCCCTGCTGAATCCGAGTCTAAATGTTTTCAAAGTAAGTGCATACAAGTATTTAACCTTCAGGACTCTTTCCTGCCTGGTTCCTCTTTGGTTTGTATTCTTGAGACACACAATCCATAATGTTAGACTTCTTCAGTTACTCACTTTAAACCTACTACATGGTTTAGTGTGTCTTTACTGGAATCCTTTCTATTACAAACATTCAAAAGAAGTCTCTAGTCTGCTGAGTAATTTGATGTCTCTATACATTGATTTTTGTCGATTCTTCCATTGCATAGTTCCAGTGTTTGTTAGATGACACAGGAAATAAAAGTGGGTCTTTCGTGGAGACCCACCAACCACCAGGTAGCGACAGAGATATGATTTTGTGCTGTTATTTGTCTATAATTCCACTCTCAATGACCATCTCACCACAAGTAAATAATATTTACTTGTTTAAGGACTGTACTGGATAAATTGCGAAAATAACTCTAACATTTTAAATACTAAGAAATAAGCATATTCAATTTTATTTTTACCAAATAATTTAGGAAATGAATGGGTTATTTCCTTTGGCTATATATAAGGATCCCTTGCAGGGGCGAATGGGTTATTTCCCTTGGTTTTTAAAATAAAATATATTAGATATATATAAGGATCCCTTCCAGGGGCTCTTTTATTTATTTTTTCAACAATCTGAGTATGCCATGAGGTTTCCAGACATGAGTTCTACTCATGTGTCAAGTTTCATCAAAATCGATATAACGATGTAGGAGGAGTTAGCTAACAACACCACAAACACACCCACAGACAGAATCTCCCACATATGTAGTAAATAGCAAACGTATTTTCCCTTTTCTATATATTTTTCAGCGCCTACCAACTTAACGCCGAGGACAACAACTGACGGCGCAGTCACAAATCAACTTTCCATAACCGCATGGATTTCTGCAGGACTCTTACTTGCTTGGCGATTGGCATGATCACGGATCGTGTGCAGGTATAACTGCTACCAGATCCAATGTTATACAGTGCATGGTGGGATTATTGCTATTCAAAACTATGTGTATGAGTGAGCGTGTGTATGTGTGTACGAGCGCTCATGTGTAAGTGTGCGTATGCAAGAGGGTGTGTGTGTGTGTGTGTGTGTGTTTATCTTTGAGTTTTAATGGCTAATATACGTTCCCCCCGCTGAAATTGTTTATATATTTTTAATAATCTTCTAATGCACTAATCCCTCTTTCTCACTAATCCGATATATTTTTAATAAATGCTTGTTTGAAATAAATTTATATAATTCTATCCAAATTGTTATAAATAATTTTATCTGAATTGTAACAAATAAAAAAATATAAAGAACTTTGTTGTTGTTGTTGTTGTTGTTGCTGTCGCTTTTTAGCTCAACGTCAGGGTTGAGTGAAAATAGCGTTCCAACTGTGGCCATCTCTTGTTTTATTTCGTATATGAATATCTTTGGTACATCTTGACATATCGTCACCACCACCATCATCAACATCATGTCTGTCTATCTGTCTGTATAAAGATATATTAGCTATTAGCGACGAAAGCGACGTCTGTAATGAATAATCTTCTAATGCAGGGGTTTTCAAACATTTTGACTTGCGGACCCCTTTATATTTCAGGCTTTACCTTAGGGACCCCCTTATAAACGCTTATGAAATTTACGCATAAATATTTGCTTAAAATAACATATATTTTTACATTTATTTATTTAACAGTATTTAACAAAATAGGTTTATTGTCAATTAAAAGATTTCGATTAAAAAACATATATAAAATCAAATTCCCATAAAATGTATTTGCTGTCCACGGACCCCGTGTCTTGTCCTTGCGGACTCCCTGTGGTCCGCGGACCACAGTTTGAAAACCCCTGCATTAAGGCATCCAGCTTTACTTGGTTGTGTTGTTTTGAACGACTGAAGGTGCGGCAATCCTCCAGAGGTATCACCTCGTATAGACGTTAGGGGGCCCATAAAATGGACAGACGAAAATTTAGTCAGCGCCGGTAAATGGGATTGCTGTATCAAGTGATTCCAGCATAAATTCTGCATTCTCATTGCATAATTCTCAAGCACCGAATGCCAAACCCAAATTCCCTCAAACCGACATACTTTAACACTGACTAAACAATCACCGAGATCTGAGAAACCTTGTGAGATCTGTATTAATTAGCTATCAAAGAAAAAAAGCAACGTTTGTATCGAATATTAATTAGGACATCCAACTTAACTTGTATGTGTTGTTTTGAACGTTATGGGTAGGTGGAGCGTGGGTGTTTTGGTTTAGTAGGTTAGTAGGTGGGTTGGGTTTTTTTCTGCAAATCTAGAGGCTAATACTAATTGTGGGAACAGCTTCCTCATACTTCGACAGTGACCGTATTTTTCCTTAACAAATGCGTCAGCTATGGCAGACTGGGTCCTGTGCCACCTCTTTGTCGCTGGTCAATTTCTGGGATGAACTCAAGTGAAAAGTGTATATAATGCTTTTCGTAGACACGTGTTCATTCGTCTGATTTCACGAGCAGGCTGTTCCGTTGATTGGATCAACTGGAATCCTCGACGTCGTAAGCGACGGAGTGCCAACAACAATCTACGGATCTATTTTAAAACGGGGGCCACATTTTTCATTAATGTTTTACGTAGTGTTTTTGGTACGGAAAGACTTTCAAACTTCGTATACTTATCTATTTTGTGTTATAGAACAGAAAAATATTTTTGTATTCGAATTTATTTCATGTAAAAAATTGTCTTATTTCGATAATTTCAACCAATCACTGACAAGTATTCAGTTGTTTACATTTAC
>NC_069007.1:17735891-17736881 GCF_001194135.2 Octopus bimaculoides
TTTATTTGCTTTTACCCTAACCCTAACCCTAACCCTAGGGTTAGGGTTAGGGTTAGGGTTAGGGTTAGGGTTAGGGTTAGGGTTAATTGTTTCAGAATCGTTTGTTTATGTAGTCGGCACTTAATGTATATCGGCTGAATGGACGTCAGTGATTGGTTGAAATTACAGAAATACGACAACTTTAACATGGAATAACTTATGGATTTCTTTTTTCTTAAAGAAGACTAAGAGAAAAAGATGTTTTATATGACACATTCTACCAGTGTTCCAAGTTTCAAAGTGTTTCGTTAATGAAAAATGTGGCCCCCGTTTTAAAAAAGATCCCAATCTACTGACGACAATAAAACTTGAATACTAAACTGGTTTTTCTTCGAATATTATATTTCTTCTTAACGTTCGTTTTTGCATGCGTTCGTCTATTAGAAACATTTTCTTTGTTCACTTTGAATTTTACCCATTTTCGATTGCCTTTATAACATTCTTAACGTGTATTTATAACATTGTTAACGTGTTTTACTTTCACTATCATTTTAAACCTTTTCTTGTATTGATATTCATTCGCACAAAGGAAACTGTTGTCGGTGTTGTATGGGGTGGCCACCAACTGAAGACGTAATTTTCTCTATTCTCATTCTTATGTGTGCGTGTGTTCGTGTATGTATTCGTGTGCTTGTATATGTGTATATGCAGCACAGGCATTTGCTGTCGATGGTTTTTGTTGCATTATGTCGTGCAGTGGAGCGATTAGATAAGGCGAGGTCACAAGTAGCCTGTAATTCATACTTGTACATTAGTTTCGTAAGTCCTTTTGTACACCCGTATAACTAATGTTCCGCACACATTCACACACGCATGCAAACACACGCACACACAAACAAATGCACACACCACACACACACACACACACACATATACATATATATATATATATATATGTACATATATATATAGATATACATATATAGATATACATATATATATATATATATA
>NC_069007.1:17741837-17742578 GCF_001194135.2 Octopus bimaculoides
ACTGAAAAAGGATGGCGTCACTATATTTACAATTGGAGTTGTCAATCCAAGAGTGTCTGAGTTAACTGCGGCAGCAAGTGAACCCAGTTGTACACATTTCATCAACTTGAAAGATTATAATGAGATTGATTTTATCGTGAGGGAAATTAAATCTAAATCCTGTAGAGGTAAGTCTGATATCTAACAACTGTTGTTGAAAATTATTGTTGTTTTTGTTTCTATTGTTAATGATGTTGTTGCAGATCAATGGATGCTGCTGCACCGAAAGTTTAATAAGATGTAACCATGGACTTTATTACAAATTTCCACGATATAATAAGGGCAGTTAATTAATTAATTAATTACTGTGACTGTCTGCAGTCAGCGAACTTAAATTTATTTCTTCCCGCTTACGTACACTGATATAACTACTAACTATAAGTACCATACGTTAATTTTTCGGAACACACCGAATAGTTTGATGTGTAAAATGTATGTATATGTGAGTATATATATCCAGGACATTGTGCATGTCCTTGTACGTGAGTATAGTTATATAACTGTCGCTATGTATGGCTAGCTGTATGTACAATACGTTCATACAGATGTATGTATAATTATCTAAGTGGATTGGCGTATGAAGGTATAGCTCATTCCTTTATATTTCCATACATCCGTATTCATATACAGATATGTATACGTATATATATTTGCGCGCGAGTGTGTGTGTATCTATGTATATATATATATATATATATATAT
>NC_069007.1:17743461-17744666 GCF_001194135.2 Octopus bimaculoides
GGATGTATACACATGAATGTATACTATGTATGCATGTTACATTATATTTGACTGCTATGTTGTGCCTTCCTAAACGTCACTGTCTGTTTCCAGCTCCCACCGAAGTTCCTGAAGACACTCAGTTAGTCAATAACACCATTCCAAAAACTAACGAGACAAAACAACAAGTCTTGCAGGTCGCCAACACGACAAAGTCCACCTTGGGTACAACAGTTCTGGTAAGACGAATATTCTAAGAACTATATCAACAGAATTGTATTTTTCTATTTTTAAGGATGATTGGGAAAGAAGGGACAGTGCCCATAAACATCTCAGTCCTTCAAGGACTGGACGGTCACATTCTTTTTATTGATGTTTAGTTGGGACATTTATGGCTGCAAGATAAATGTGGGCAACGGAGGGAATTCTGGAGATTGGGTCGACATTGGGTGGGGAGAAAGGATTGAGTATAGTGGTTAGTACAGGAAAAGCGGGGTTTAGACATAGAATATGTGATTAGGAGGGCAGAGATGGGTGTGTCAAGCTTGCTTTGAAGGGGCTGGTATGCAGATAGCTAGTTCTGAGAAGACGATGTTGTAGTAACGGTAGAAGCGGCAACAGGAAGAGACAGTGGGTTTATGGGAAAAAGTTTGGACTCCTTTTCTAAATGAATCAATCAAATTAAGGATACTATATATATCATACCCTTTTTGTTTTTCCCCATGTGAGTATCTAGTTTGGTGTGGTGACTATGTATGTTATATCTGTTGTTTTCTGCAGGTGAATGTGCGGTTTGGTGTGGTCATTCTATATGTTATATCTGTTGTTGTTTTCTTCATGTGAATGTGCGGTTTGGTGTGGTCATTTTATATGTTATATCTGTTGTTGTTTTCTGCAGGTAAATGTCCAGTGTGGTGTGGTCATTGTGTACGCTTCATTTAGCAACAGTTATCCCAATGAAGCCGACTACGACTACAAGACTTTGGCAACTGACCATCAGCCGGGCAAATTATTTCTTTTGCCAAAATCAGAACTTGAAAAGCTTGTCCTGACTGTCCTTTCCCAAAAACGATTCGATCTTAATTCCTCAGCCTGTGACAATCCTTCCTATGACATCAGCATCAACCCAACGGGTAAGCTACTTCGTTTTCTTTCAAACATTGTTTTATATATTTTACATATTCAATGTAAGAGTAATGAGGGTTCCAGAATTGACGGCAACATAG
>NC_069007.1:17744902-17746501 GCF_001194135.2 Octopus bimaculoides
CTTTGGCGTCCCCTCAGAGAGCCCAACGGAACTGTTTCTGTCTGTCGTTTCCGGCATTCCCCTTGTTTGGTTTTGCCCCTCACTCCCTTCCATCCATGACTTACCAACTCGTCCAACCATACAACTGGTCCACAGGTGACACTGTTCTTCATTTCTTCCTTGACATTTATATATATATATCTGATTATATCCATCATGAGATGTTTTTACTACCAATAAAAGGTCTGTCTCTTCCTGTTCTAACATTTGTCTTTCTCTCTCACAGCACCCAGACTTGAAGCGGCTTGCATCGTAAATCATGTCCATAGCCCATGTACTGCAAAGCAACTCGACTCTGCATGTTACGACAGTAAGTACTTACATGTTTTTAGCCCCTAAACATCACCTTCTCCATCGGTATTGTTACGGGTACACGTAATCCAGAGCTTCACAAGTTCACAACCTATGTCAGCAGACCTTTCTCTGTGCGTGGAGATAGTACTTGGGGGCAGAACCAAGAGCTAAGATCAAAATTTGTCGAAAAGACGTGAAGATCATGAAAGAATTCGTTGAAATAAAAGGGGTTTCTTGATTGTAAAGTTATTATGAAGAACTGATATAACGCTTGTATATTAGACCTCCTCAAATGCACAGTTTAACTCACAACACTCTTGAACCTTAAGTATTATTAATGCAGACGCTAAGCATTTCTTTTGTTTTAGATAAACACCATATATTGATATGGTTTCCCTTCCTGTAGTACCTTCCATTTCGTATTTGCCCTGCTTGCTGGTAGGTGTGTTGTACAAGGAAAACCAAATCAACTGAGCGAGGTACGCGTGTGTGTGTCCTCAACTGCTTGACATCCAATATTATTTTGTTTATGAACTAAGTAAAACAGCGGTTCGGCAAAAGGTGGCCAAAAATATGTGATTGGGGTTGAAAATGTGCAAGTGAAATTTTCAAGGCGGATGCAAAAGAATCACCCACTTTGAGTTGCTATAAATTAATGCAACAATCAATACTCAAATCTATTGTCAGCAATTAGAGTGTTTGAATGCTGTTTTGAAGGAAAAAAGACATGCTTCAGTAAATTGAAAAGGAGTGGTGTTTCATTAGGACAATGCAAGACCCCACTCTGCAAAGATCACGTCACAGATAATTGAGGAACTTGGCTGGGAGAAAATTGCTCATCCGCCTTATTCCCTAGACCTTGCTCCTTCAAATTACCATTTGTTCTGTCATTTACAGAATCATTTGGATGGATTAACTCTTGAAGTAACCGAGGAAGTCGAAACTGACCTTTCAGAGTTCTTCTCTTCGTAATCGAGTTTTCCAATAATGTGTTTAAAATGCTTACAAGGAGATGGAAAGATGTCATTGATAATCATGGAAATTATATTGCCGACTACGTCTCATTAAAACGTAAGATTTGATCACTTGTTTTCCTTATTTAAAATCGGGGTATAATGGGACGACCTGATATACGATGGTTAAGAATACGTTAAAAAGTGAATAATACAAAGAGTGCTTATTTCTGTACATCTTCTATATGAATAATGCAATGCAATTTGCGACAGCTTGTCTATCTTTTATCATATATATATATATATATATATA
>NC_069007.1:17746703-17747326 GCF_001194135.2 Octopus bimaculoides
ACACACACACACACACACACACACATACACAAACACACACACGCACACACACGCAACACACACACACACACACTAATGTTTTGTACTTTTTTATAAACGTTTGATTCCAATTGCAGTGACACCTGTTGTTGGTGAAGTCAGTCAATTGTATAATAACAGTGTTCTCAAGAATGGCCAAATACAAGAACAAGTTTTGGACATTAGCAACAGTACAGATTCTTCAGGAAGTACGATTCGGGTAAGACGATCCTTCTTCAACTTCTGCTATATTTCTTTACTATTTATATTGTCATGTGATTAGTCACATGTGCTGGTAGGGGCGAGGATCAACGCTAACAAACCTCGTCGCCTCACCAAAACTTGTCAGATACTTATGAACGATGATTTGATAAAGGATCCGAGTTGAGGGGTTAATATGAAAATGTGAGCGTGAGATCCATAACTTGTGATGAGAAGAGATGAAACTGGCGGATCTGTAAATTTGGGTTGAGACGAGATACAGATGAACCTTATTATGGAAGTCATAATGCTAACTCTTGAAGAGGGAGAAGGATTTTAGATGCTGGAGAAGACGAATTGTTAATGATTGTCTCCACATCACGTCTGAATTGTTGGAATTGTAG
>NC_069007.1:17748070-17749699 GCF_001194135.2 Octopus bimaculoides
ACACTGTGTGTCACGCTGAATATCCCCGAGAACTACGTTAAGGGTACACGTGTCTGTGGAGTGTTCAGCCACTTGCACGTTAATTTTACGAGCAGGCTGTTCCGTTGATCGGATCAACTGGAACCCTCGACATCGTAAGCGACGGAGTGCCAACAACAACAACAACAATAACAATTATTTGTAAATTAAGCCTTAATTCACAAATAAAGAGATAATATATATCCATCAGTGCGGTGTTGAGCACTCATTTTCATCGTTCGATATTTACGTGTATGTGTGTGTGTGTGTGTGTGTGTGTGTGTGTATTTATGTATGCATATATATATATATATATATATATATATATATATATATATATATATATATACATACGCACGTTAATTCTGACCTAACCCGTTACCTTGCCTTTTAAAGTCTTATTCACCTGTCTGTCTGTCTGCTTGTCTGTCTGTCTGTCTGTCTGCTTGTCTGTCTGTCTGTCTGCTTGTCTGTCTGTCTGTCTGTCTGCTTGTCTGTCTGTCTGTCTGTCTATCTATCTCTATATGTATGTATGTATGTATGTATGTATGTATCTATCTGTCTATTTATCTATCTGTCTGTCTTTCTACAAATTTTCTCTCTTTCTTTTGCACAGACTCCACACGTGAAGTGGTTTGCCATCGAAAGCAAGATGAAAGACCGTGTACCCCTGCAGAATCCGAGTCTAAATGCTCTGAAAGTAAGTATGTACAAGTGTTTAACCTTCAAGACTCCTTTCTAACTGGTTCACCATTGGTTTGTGTTCTTGCGACACACAATCCATTAATGTTAGACCTCTTCAGTTAGCCACTTTAAACCCACTACATGGCTCCTGTGTTTCTTTATCAGAATCCATTCTGTTAGAAACTTTCTAAATAGGTTCTTTTCTGAATCTTAACTCTTTGAGAAAAAAATCTTCTCTCTAAACATATATATATAAGTACACACATATGCATACAAATATAGATATATAACAAACGTATTTTCCCTTTTCTATATATTTTTCAGCGCCTACCACCTTAATGCCGACAACAACTGATGATGCAGTCACAAATCAACTTTCCATAACCGCATCGATTTCTGCAGGACTCTTACTTGCTTGGCGATTGGCATGATCACGGATCGTGTGCAGGTATAACTGCTACCAAAACCAATGAGCAGTTGGTGCGATTTTTGCTGTTCAAAACTCTGTGTGTATGTGTGTGTGTGTGTATTAATGGGATTTATACAAGCTTATAGCGGTCACCCTGCAATGATTAAGAAAAATAGTCTAATAATGGGGAATACAAGCCCTCGACAGAAAACAAGTAGGCTTTCCTATCCGCGTAGGAAAGCCTCCTTTTTGTCTGTCGAGGGCTTATATGCCCCTTTATTAGACTATTTTCCTTAGTCATTGCACGGTGATCACCCTAAGCTTTAAGCTTATATAAAAATACCATTATTATTATTTACTGGATTGTAAAACCCGGCATCGATAACAAAACTAATCGCAATGTAATATATATATATATATATATATATATATATAATATTATATTTATCTTATGATATTTACTTTACTTTATATTATACTCATTTATTGTGCTTTTAATTATCAATTTTTCTATATGT
>NC_069007.1:17749856-17750564 GCF_001194135.2 Octopus bimaculoides
ATATATATATATATATATATATATATATATATATATAGATAGATAGATAGATAGATTTCAAGTAGTAATACAGTACGACTGTTTCAAGCGGCTCCATTTAATTGAACATTTTTATACTGATATCTGAGTGTTTCCTCACGTCCGCGTTGGTAGTAAGTTTAAATTTTTCGTCTTTGTATAGAATCTGATGAGCTGTCCACAAGACTGTAGCTTTCATGGATACGAAACCATTGGCAACTCTATGACCAGAATTTCTTGTCTAATAAATATATATATATAGAAGTAATTAAGATTCAGTTGAATTAGGTGCTTAAATTAAAGCACCAACTCAGTCCGATATTATCCGCACAGTTCGAAGTAAGATGAATAAAATCAAAACATTGGAATCGCGTCAGTTACTAAGCTGCAGTTGGTGCGACGAAAATGTCTACTTCAAATAATAAATATTTAAGTAAAGTTAGCAGCATTTGTATGGATTTTAATGGCTAATATACGTTCTCCACGCTGAAATTGTTTATATATTTTTAATAATCTTCTAATGCACTAATCCCTCTTTCTCACTAATCCGATATATTTTTAATAAATGATTGTTTGAAATAAATTTATATAATTCTATCCAAATTGTTATAAATAATTTTATCTGAATTGTAATGAATAGAAAAAAATATAGCGAAATTTGTTGTTGTTGTTGTTGTTTCTGTCGCCCTG
>NC_069007.1:17751056-17753828 GCF_001194135.2 Octopus bimaculoides
ATCATCATCATCATCATCATCATCATCATCATCACCAAAGCAGCGAGCTAGGAGATTCGTTAGCACGCCGGGCAAAATGATTAGTGGCATTTCGACCATTTTTTAAAGTTCTGAGATCAAATTCCACCGAGGTTGACTAGCTGTTAAGCTTCAGGGAAGGTCCTCAACACCTAAGCACCAATCTTAAAATCCTAGCCGTCCCCAGTTTATGTTAATTCCAGTTTCTCCGACATGTTTTCTCAAATTTATATGTTAAGACTCGGAGTGCCCCTACGACTGTTGTGATGACAGGTGTTTTTTTCCTCGCTCACATTGTTGCAATTTCATCTCTTAATTACTCGTGCATCCCCAGATATGGTAATACCTGACATTTTTACAGTTGTATAAATGTCCAAGAGAATAACATGACTAAAGCCAGAAGACAATATCTAATGCCGATGGAGCATTCAGTTTGAACATTCAGTAAGCAAGATACACTTTCAGAACCATGCCTATCATGATGGGAGCTACAGGATACATACCAATCAGTGTAGAGGAAAGTACGACTGAGCTTGGGTTCTTCCAGGGAGTGAAGGCAACTCTTTGATTTATACATCACAAATGAACACAATATCTGAAATAATGAAAACCTGCCAGAGCTTCTGAAGATTTTAAATATGAAAAGTTGTTTTTTCTCATAACCTTGCTACTAAGCAGGTGGACGGTCAAAAAGAGAAAAACATACATATATAAATACATACATACATAAATACATACATACATACTTACATACATACACGCTTACGTAATACTATATATGGATGCATACATACACATACATGCATGCATACATACATCCATGTTTACGGACATACTATACATGGATGTGGAGGCGCAATGGCCCAGTGGTTAGGGCAGCGGAGTCGCGGTCATAGGATCGCGGTTTCGATTCCCAGACCGGGCGTTGTGAGTGCTTATTGAGCGAAAACACCTAAAGCTCCACGAGGCTCCGGCAGGGGATGGTGGTGAACCCTGTTGTACTCTTTCACCACAACTTTCTCTCACTCTTTCTCCCAGTTTCTGTTGTGCCTGTAATTCAAAGGGTCAGCCTTGTCAAATTGTGTCACGCTGAATATTCCCGAGAACTACGTTAAGGGTACACGTGTCTGTGGAGTGCTCAGCCACTTGCACGTTAATTTCACGAGCAAGCTGTTCCGTTGATCGGATCAACTGGAACCCTCGACGTCGTAAGCGACGGAGTGCCAGCTAGCTATACATGGATATATACATACAGACAAACAGACACACACACACACGCGCATACGCACACCCAAACACAAACACGCGCACACACAAACGCAAACACACGTACACACACCTATACGCATGCGCTCGCGTGGTGCCTCTGATCTTTACTGTAGAGAATTGGTGCGTGAGTAATGTTGTTTTCCAAGAAATTTGCTTCAGTTGCTCATTGCAGAAAGTCAACCCTGCCTTTGTTTGATACATATCCTGTTTGATACATATCTTGAAACTTTTGAATTGCACAAAAACCTGTCCGTAAATCATTTCAATAACATAAAAATAAGTTGCTTTCTTAAAATTTTGACAAAAAGCAAAAAAGAAATCATATTTCTAAAGATTTCTGTGTATAGCTGTTTAAGCACCACCCTTTGCTTCACCTGCGTGTGCATGTATGTCATTGTTCAGTTTTATTTCAAGATTCTTTTGACAATAGAGAAAGAACCGGTTTCTAAACTTAGTTCATGGTTGAAATTCCTCAGTGGACCATTGTGAGTTCAAGCAGTAATCTGACGGATTCCAAGAAGAACCTCAGTGACTGTGTTTGTGAAGGGAGTAAGAAAGGATGGGGTGGGTGTGTTTCATTGTCGTGGGGCAACAATGTCTATTGGTGCATTGAAGTAACATCGAGAATTTTACAATCACATTTCGTCTCTGACTTAGAACTAAACAACAACGAAAACAACAACAACATCGTTCATTACATATTTTTTATCTGTTAAAATTTGGATGAAATTACATAAATTCATGTATTACAATTTAATGAACATTATACAAATTTACTTCATAAATCATATGTGCGATTAGCGAGATGACGGATTAGTGGATCATAATAAAATTATTAAGAATATATAAACAATTTCAACGCGGAAAAAATATATTAGCCATTCAAAAACCACACAAAATTTGCTAACTTTACTTAAATGTTTATTATTTAAGGTCAAAATATTCGTCGCACCAACTGCAACCTGGTCACTAACACAATTCTAACGTATCTCTGATATTTACTTAAAATTAATAGTATTAATAGTATCTGATATTTAAGTAAAATTAATTGTATTTGGATATTTAAGTAAAATTAATAGTATCTGATATTTAAGTAAAATTATTGGTAATTCTGAAAGGCAAATGTTTGTTTTCTATACTATAATTGTTTTAGATTCAAAACAGGATTTAGATTAAATCACTTGCTTGACAATTGCAGTTAAGAAAGAAAGCAAAACGAAAAAGAGAAAAACAGAAATATAAGAAATAATTGTCAAATAATTGTGTTAAGGTCAAAGGGAAAATATATTACGTTAATTAAGAAATCGTTGATATTAGTTATAAAATCATTATTTTTCATTTAATTAATTAAGAAGTGGGTTTGTGTTATATTCCAATGAAAAGAAAAAAATATTCGCTTTACATATATGTGTGCGAGCATGTGGATATATATATATATATATATATATATATATATATATATATATATATATATATATATATATA
>NC_069007.1:17754335-17755533 GCF_001194135.2 Octopus bimaculoides
TCTATCGGTCTCTTTTGCCGAACCGCAAAGTTACGGGGACATAAACACACCAGCATCGGTTGTCAAGCGATGTTGGGGGGACAAACACAGACACACAAACACATACATACATACACATATATATATACATATATACGACGGGCTTCTTTCAGTTTCCGTCTACCAAATCCACTCACAAGGCTTTGGTCTGCCCGAGGCTATAGTAGAAGACACTTGCCCAAGATGCCACGCAGTGGGACTGAACCCGGGACCATGTGGTTGGTAAGCAAGCTACTTACCACACAGCCACTCCTACGCCTTGGTGAGAATTTACAAAAAAACCCACAAAAGACGAAGACTGGTGTATAAACAACAGATATATTAGTTTAACGCTCGGGAAGTGAGAAAGTCGTTTATGTTTCGAGCCTACGCTCTTCGGCAGAAAGGAACACAGAAATAAACAGGGAGAGAAAATAAAAAAAAGGTTTAGTGGTTAACGGTCTGTCATCGGGTATAAGCGTATATACATACATATAAATATGTGCGCATGTCTATATCCATGTGTGTGTGTGTGTTCGTGTCTTGGAAAGACAAACATAATTTCCTGCATATTCACACTTATACACGCACACACACACACACTTACACACAGAGTTTTAAACAGCAATAATCGCACTGTGTAATAACTGCTCATTGGTTTTGGTAGCAGTTATATCTGCACACTATCTCTGATCATGCCAATCGCCAAGCAGCTAAGAGTCCCGCAGAAATCCATGCGTTTATGGAAAGTTGTCTATAGCCTGCACTGGGTTCGTCTCTGGGATCTGAAAAATATATTTTTAAAAAGTTAAGTAAATTTATGTATGTATGTATGTATGTATGTCTCTTCTATTTTTTAATTATAATACATCTTCCACTGAGGAGGGAGCCGGTTTCCAACAAAGATACGAGGCTTCGTCTTTGGGATGTAGTTAACACAGACAAATTCACATTTGGAACTTGAGAAAAGTCTTGCATATTTTTACTGTTCCACTCACAGATTGCGCTTATAACGTACGAATCAGCCGGTCAATTTCTCTTTCTGAAAATCCCAGTTTATCCAGATTCTCCTTTAAGCATTTACTAACAAAAGCTAGTGTTCCAATTTGGTTGAAAATTGCTAACAAGCAACCCTTATTACATATATATATATATATATATATATATATATATATATATA
>NC_069007.1:17756123-17757054 GCF_001194135.2 Octopus bimaculoides
TATATATATATATATATATATATATTGCTCTACTCTTCGAAACGCCTGTGTTAGAATGGGGGCAGCTGATGAAGGAGATGTTCCCTATGTAGCCTGTGTGTTTTCTGTACTCGTTTATCTTTTTGTCAATGCTTTGTTTGCGATGTCCTGTACCCAGATATGCATCTATATAAACAGGTAGATGTAAGTATGTACATACATGTACGTATATATGCATATACTCATTTATTATTTGTATCGTATATATATATATATATATATATATATATATATCTGCGTGTGTGTGTGTAATATGTTTTTCTTAAAGGTCATCTATCATAAAAAAGCATCAGTCAAACGGAATGGACATATATGTCTTGGCTTGTGTAATGAGTTGGTTAAGTACTGGATTACAGAAGAATAAAAGCACAGGATTGTATCCCTGTCGGTACCTAGTGGTGGATGAGTCTCCACTAAAGACCCACTTCCATCTTCTGTACCGTCTCACAAACACTGGAACTGCACAGTGGAAGATTCAACAAGAATCAATGTATAGAGATACCAAGTTATTTATCAGACTGGAGACATCGGCTAAATGGATTCCAGTAAAGACCCGCAAAAACTGTGTGGTGGATTTAAAGTGGGCAACTGAAGAAGACTAACACTGTTTGTAGCACGAATGCAAACCAAAGAGGAACCAATAAGAATGAGCCTTTAGGGATAAACACTTGTATGTACTTACCGTCTTCACACTTAGACTTGGTTTCTTTATAGCTACACGGTCTTTCATCTTCTTTTCGATGGCAAGCCACTTCAAACATTTGATCTGTACAAAAGAAAGAAAGAAAGAAAGATAGATAGATAGATAAATAGATAGATGGATAGATAGGTAGACAAATATATAGATAGACAGACAGACAGACAGACAGACATATATATATATATATATATA
>NC_069007.1:17757621-17760482 GCF_001194135.2 Octopus bimaculoides
TGGCTGTGTGGTAAGTAGCTTGCTTACAAACCACATGGTTCTGGGTTCAGTCCCACTGCGTGGCACCTTGGGTAAGTGTCTTCTACTATAGCCTCGGGCCGACCAAAGCCTTGTGAGTGGATTTGGTAGACGGAAACTGAAAGAAGCATAACAGAAGTGTCAAATCCATATTTACTAAACTAAGTACTTATAAATCTGTACACATTGTTAGTGCAAAAGTACCGAATCCCTAACTACAACATGGTACCTTTGCCGTTTAAATACTTTGATGTCGGAGCCTGAACATTTTATAACTCACACATACACGTGTGTGTGTGTGTGTGTGCGTGCGTGTGCACGCAGGCTTGTATGTAGACTACAAAATAACATTTGAAAAGAAAAAAAATCATTTACTTACCATTTGGTTTGATGCTGACTGTATAGGAGGGATGGTCACAAGCCACAAATTTGAGACCAAATCTCTTCTTAAAACGTATGGTCAGTGTAAGATGATCTTTTCTTCCTTTTTTAACAACTAGTTTACCAGGCTTTCCGTCAATTGCAAATGTCTTGTAGTCGCAATCGTTTTCAACGGGATAACGGTTGTTAAATGCACCGTACACGGAAACCTCGGCACAGTAGGCTTTCACCTGGTCAGAATAGCAAAGATATAAGTCACATGGTCACCTTTGACACTGAAAAATGGTATTTTCCCACCAATATACTGTCTGGCCCCGACAATATCCTTTCTATTACACTCAAGCTTTATACCCCAATACTACCGACTGACTTTGTTAAACTTCCCAATATTTTCTCTCCCAACAAGAATCAACCCTGATTTCTGGGAATACCATTTCTTTAGCTCCACTAATTACGGATCTATTTCCCATAATCCCAACAACTCAAACGTGATGTGGACATAATCATTAATAATTCATCTTCTCCAACACCCTAAATCCTTCTCCCTGTTCAAGGATTACCAATATGGCTTCCATAATAAGGTTCATCTGTATCTCGTCCCCACCTGAGTTTACAGACCCATTCTAGGTCTCACCCTCACAGTTCCCCTATTAACCCCTAAAACCAGCACACACAGAACACACAGTTGTATGACTCTAACCAGTTTTGATGGGGCGACGAGGTTTCTCGGCGTTGAACCCACCTCTACCAGCACAAGCGACTAATCACATGACCATGAAATAGAAAAGAAATGTAACTGCTGCTGAAGGAGAATCGTCTTACCATAATTGTACTTCCTGACGAATCTGTACTATTACCGATTTCCAAAATTCGTTCCCGTATTCCGTCATTCTCAACACAGTTATCAAACAATTTACTGATTTCCTGAGTAACAGGCATCGCTGCAATCGTAATAGATCGTTTATAATGATTGTACAAATGACACACAGACATAAATACATACATATATACGATAGGGTGTTGAAAAGTTGTAGACAAAGCCATGAAGGATAGGAAGACGGGGACACTTAAAATATCTGCTGGTGTATGTTTTGCTCTAGTCATACGTATAGTTAACCAGGTGGTACACGAAGGAGTCATAGCCAATGAGTAGTGTAGCAGCACCATATTCAACTGCTACAACGGTAAAGGTGACGCCTTAGATCAAGGGTTTTCAAACTGTGGTCCGCGGACCACAGGGGGTCCGCAAGGACAAGACAGGGGGTCCGTAGACAGCAAATACTTTTTATGGCCAATTTGATTTTATATGTTTTTTCATGGAAATCTTTTAATTGACAATAAACCTATTTGTTAAATACTGTTAAATAAATAAATGTAACAATATATGCTATTTAAAGCAAATATTTATGTATAAATTTTATAAGCGTTTATAAGGTAAAGCCTGAGATATAAAGGAGTCCGCAAGTCAAAAAGTTTGAAAACCCCTGCCTTAGATAGAAAAAAATTACAACTTTATACATAATAATGTTTCGTCTTTCACGTAACCCTGAAAGTGATCACAACGAATTCAGGCACAACAGAAACAGGAAGAAAGAGTGAGAGAAAGATGTGGTGAAAGAGTACAGCAGAGTTCGCCACCATCCCCTGCCGGAGCCTCGTGGAGCTTTAGGTGATTTCGCTCAATAAACACTCACAACGCCCGGTCTGGGTATCGAAAGCGCAATCCTATGACTGCGAGTCCGCTGCCCTAACCACTGGGCCATTGCGCCTCCACGTGAAAGTAATAAATAATAAAGTAAGATTTTTTCTTTTTGTGTTTTAATATTATGCTTTGTAGTAATTATTCTTTTTTCTTTGGTGGATAATTTAATGGTGTTTTATCTGTTTTTGGATTACGTCTATCCGTGACAATACCGAAGGAGAACGTGATGTTTGGAGGCTAAAAACTTGTAAGTACTTACGGTCGAAGCATGTAGCGTCGAGTTTCTTTGCAGAACATCGGCTGCGGATATGTTTCACAAGGCAACCCAGTTTAGTTTTGGATGCTGTAAGAGAGGAAGACAGATGTTAGACCAGGAATAGTCAGACCTTCCATTGGTAGCGAGCACATCTAAATAGGGTTATAGTTGGATATAAATCCAGAGGGAAGGGTTCCACTAGATGGAACAACAGCAATTACATCATCGAGAGATGTTTTAGTTATATTAAAAAGAAACATTAAAAATTGTTTCATTCAATTTTCATTTAATTTGAGGTGTGAATCCGTTGCGTATGTTGGTCGGCCGGATGTGCTATATCTGGCAATCTAGAGAGAGGTTTCGGGAGAGAGGGTGGTGGAGAGAGGGAGACAGAGAGAGAAGAGGAGATATAGGGAGAGAGAGAAAGAGAGAGAGAGGTTTCGGGAGAGAGGGTGGTGGAGAGAGGGAGACAGAGAGAGAAGAGGAGATATAGGGAGAGAGAGA
>NC_069007.1:17761561-17764745 GCF_001194135.2 Octopus bimaculoides
TATATATAATTATTAGTTACAGAATAAAAGCATTACATTTGGGTCAACGACTCAACATACAACATTTAAGACCACAAGATCATATCCCTGTCGGTACTTGGTGGTGAGAAGGTCTCCACTAAAGACTCACAGCTATCTTCTGTGTCAGCTTACAAACACTGGAACTACACAATGGAAGAATCAATAGAAACCAGCTTATGAAAACATCAAATCATTTACCGGTCTGGAGACATCGCCTGTATGTTTCTAACCGAATGGGTTCCAATAAAAACACACAAGAGCCGTGTAGTGGGTTTAAAGTGGGTAATTGAATAGGTCTAACATTGATGGATTGCGTGTAGAAAGAATACAATCCAAAGAGGAACCAGTAAAAAATGAGATGAAAGCTTGTATGTACTTACTTTTAGAACATTTAGCCTTAGATTCTGCAGGAGTACAGTGTCTTTCATCTTGTTTTCGATGGCAAACCACTTCATATTTAGGGTCTGTGCGAAAGAAAGATAAATAAATGTCGCCATTTCATGTACACACATTGAAGATGATCGATGGGGCTTAGCACTTTTCACCTTATTCTTTCTTATCTCCTGGAGATTCAAAGCTTCTTGCTGCAGACGTTATGTCACTTTACAAAGTCATCTCAACAGCAATGGTGTATCAGCTTTTTAACACTACTTCGGCTGCTCCTGTACACTCCTACCTGTGATCAACGCTATTGTACTCCTTCTCTTAGAGAAAATCCTCCTGATCCTAAGACAGCACATCTTTAGTTAATTATATGAATAAGTCAGTGCGGTCGACATGGGAACAGTGATGGTCTAAATTCTGCAAATTGCATTGTAGACATCGTGAAACAAATCTTTGTCAAATTATCAGGTCATCCCATAAGTACTCTCCGAATTTTGAATAAAGAAAACAAGTGATCAAGTAAACACTCGCAACGCCCGGTCTGGGAATCGAAACCGCGATCCTACGACCGCGAGTCCGCTGCCCTAACCATTGGGCCATTGCGCCTCCACATGTATACATACAGAATACAGAATAACATGGGATAAGAAAGTTATTTGCTTACCTTTCGGCATGATGCTGACTGAATAGGAAGGATGGGAACAAGTTGAAAAGTTGTAGTTTGGTAGACTCTTAGAAAAGATGGTCAAGGTAAAGTTATCATATTTTGATTTTCTCGCAACAAATATTTTACCAGAATATCCATCTCTTGCAGATGTTTTGTAGTCGTGGTCAATTTCAATGGGATAACTGTTGTTAAAGGCACCATACACAGTGACCGCGGAACAGTGGGCTTTCACCTGGACAGAACAGCAAAGATATAAGATACATGATGAACTTCGGACACTGGACAAACACATCCCCCCACCAATGTGCTGTCTTTTCCCCTGACAATATCCCTTCTGTCACCCTCAAACTTTATAGCCCCAAGCTTCCCAGTGATTTTATTGAATTCCCCAATATTTCTCTCTCAAAAGAAATCCTTCTCCATTTCTGGAAATACTATTTCTTTAGCCCCACCAATTATGGATTTATTTTCCACAATCCCACGAAATCAGAGTCAATCATTAATTATTCATCTTTTCCAGCTTCTCAAATCCTTCTCTCTCTTCGAGAGTTACCAATATAGTTTCTATGATAAACTTCATCTGTATCTCGTTTCTACCCAAGTTTACAGACCCACCAATCCCTCCTCTTCTCATCAGCCATTCTGGGCCTCACACTCACATTCCCCCAGTTAACACCTACACTCGGATCCTGTTTAAAGCATTAGAAATTCATCTTTTCCAGCATCTTAAAACTCACTCCCTCTTCAAGGGTTACCAATATGGTTTCTATTATCTGTATCTCGTTTCTACCCAAGTTTACAGATCCATCAATCTCTGCTCTTTTCATCAATCATTCCGGGCCTCACACTCAGTTAACCCCTATAATCGGATCCTATATCTAAAACAGACATAAACAGAATATGATTCATATGAATCTGACCAATTTCGGTGAGGCGTCGCGGTTTGTGGGCGTTGACCCTCACTCCTACCGTAAAATAAAAAAATGAAATGTAGTTGATGTTGAGGAACGATCGTCTTACCAGAATAATACTTCCTGAGGAATGTGTACTGTTGCTAATCTCCAAAACCTGCTCTTGCACTTGGTTATTCTGGGGAATATTGTTATTAAACAACCGGCTGACGTTAGCAACAACAGGTGTCGCTGCAAACAGAGTTCATATTTCATAATGAAGGCGAAAAATGACATACATATATCAGGTTGAGTAAAAAGCAAGCAACGTTTTGAACTATGAAGAATTTGTACCGGAGTTTTGCAGAGTTTTGAATTTTTTAAAAACATATTTTTTGAAATGTTAAATCTCTGAACGAGGTATTAACAGTAACTGCACGACAAGGTGAAGTATATTTGCCACTTAAATGTGGCTGACCCCTAAGGGTGGATGTTACTGTTGCTTTTAGCCCCAGGAGAACATCTCCTCCAGCTGGCTATTGACACACATCTGTGTCATGTCTGTACGCTGACCATTTTACTACCAAGATCCTTATTTTATATCAGTGAAGCTTCCATGATCTCTAAGTCACTTCAACAAATTTTGATCTCAGCTCGAGGCCTTACCTTCAATGCCGCTTCTACTTACAGGCCTTCACAACGGTCTACAGAAGTAGATTATGAACTTGTGAACCTCTGGACTACGTGTGCTCGCCCGTAACAATACTGAAGGAGAAGGTGATGTTTAGGGGCTAAAAACATGTAAGTACTTACAGTTGTAACATGCAGAGTCGAGTTGCTTTGCAGTACATGAGCTGTTGACCATTTTTACGATGCAAGCTGCTTCAATTCTGGGTGCTGTGAAAGAGAAAGACAGGTGTTAGAACCGGAAGAGACAGACCTTCCATTGGTAGTGAGCACATCTAAACATAGTTATAGTTAGATACATATTATGTGTGTGTGTGTTCTGTTGAGTGGTAGCGGTAGTAGTAGTGTTTGCCGTTGTGGTATGTTAGTAGTGTTGGTGTTAGTCGTGGTGATGGGAGTGGTGGTTGTAGTAGTGGTGTTATTAATGTTGTGGGGATATAGAGGTGTTGGAGTTGTAGTAAGTATAATGTTGGCAGTGAGGTTTGAACAAACCAACCAACCAGCTAGCCAGCCAGCCAGCCGACCAACCAACCAA
>NC_069007.1:17765832-17766258 GCF_001194135.2 Octopus bimaculoides
AACAAGGGGAATGCCGGAAACGACAGACAGAAACAGTTCCGTTGGGCTCTCTGATGGGACGCTAAAGATCCAAGAAATGAGAGACGGCTGGAATCCGTAGGCAAGATTTGTATGACAGGCATAATCAAACGCTTTGCTCTCACCGAATTTCTCCAAAGCATCAGCGCACTGAAGAGTGATAAGGAAAAGAGGGTCCCCAGTGAATCTGATTTACAGCTCCGTTACGGTGGTCATTAAGGAGAGAGGGAGAGGGAGAGGGAGAGAGAGAGAGAGAGAGAGAGAGAGAGAGAGAGAGAGAGAGAGAGAGAGAGAGAGAGAGAGAGAGAGAGAGAGATTCAGGTCCTCCTTAATAATTGTTTCCATTACCTTAAAGATATAAAAAATTAGTGTAATAGGGTGATCGGTGCCCGGATAACAGAGGAGAAT
>NC_069007.1:17766268-17767424 GCF_001194135.2 Octopus bimaculoides
TAGTGTTGGTGTTAGTCGTGGTGATGGGAGTGGTGGTTGTAGTAGTGGTGTTATTAATGTTGTGGGGATATAGAGGTGTTGGAGTTGTAGTAAGTATAATGTTGGCAGTGAGGTTTGAACAAACCAACCAACCAGCTAGCCAGCCAGCCAGCCGACCAACCAACCAAACTTTGAAAATTAGATTGGTGAATAAATCCAGCCGGAAGGGCTCCACTAGATGCAACAACAACAATTAATTACATCGTCAAGAGATGTTTTAGTCATTAAAAAAAAAGAAACATACAAAATTGTTTAAATCACTTTTCATTAATTTTTGAGGTCTGAATCCGTTGCATTGATTGGTCGGTCGGTCGGCTGTGTTAAATCAAAAGTTGACTATCTAGGATTCGCTCTTGGCTTGGCTGTTCACAACTATCTGAACAGCCTCGTTGTGAACAGTACAAAAAGGTCAAACCTCGGGTAGACTATCAACGTAAGATGTTACAACATACACACATACACAGGGACACACACACAAACACATACACACACACGCATGTACACATTCTCACAAAATGTCTATTCTTAAGAAGTGGAGTAAATATATACTTGATACCACGGTAGAGTGTAATAATTCATTTCGTCGGATCCGGATGACTGCCACCTTTGGAGCGTCTTTGATGTCCGTCTTTGTATCAGCAAACAGAAGAAACTGGATCGGGAAAAAGCACACTACTTCCCCATAATGCTTGACAGACAAGAGCATATGATTGATTCTTCGAAGAACGACAAATGGACGCAAGTGTAGAACTGGTTTCTCATCCTTACCAAAACATTTCCACCTTTTATTTTTTTTGCATCTCTCGTACTTTTTTTTTTCTGCTGCTGGCTTATGACCAAAGCCATGATTAAGGACAATGGGATATGCGACGTGCTGCAATTGTTTTATTGCTTTTTTTTTCTGTTTTGTTTTGTTTATATGAATTGCTTTTGTGTTTCTCTTTCTGTTGCAAGATGCAATGGTGGCTTATCCCCACAGCCGAAAGCTTTCGTCTCTCTGTTGAAGGTGTCAAACTTGATTTGATGTGTAGTGCCTTGCTTGCATGCGGATGATGTGTGCTTGCGAAATGTCAAGGAAGAAATGAAGAACAGTGTCACCTGTGGACCAGTTGTATGG
>NC_069007.1:17768106-17768997 GCF_001194135.2 Octopus bimaculoides
TCTGATTTTGGCAAAAGAAATAATTTGCCCGGCTGATGGTCAGTTGCCAAAGTCTTGTAGTCGTAGTCGGCTTCATTGGGATAACTGTTGCTAAATGAAGCGTACACAATGACCACACCACACTGGACATTTACCTGCAGAAAACAACAACAGATATAACATATAAAATGACCACACCAAACCGCACATTCACATGAAGAAAAACAACAACAGATATAACAAACACAGTGACTAAAACAAAATGGACCCTCACCTGGGGAAAAAACGGGTATAACATATACGGTATCCCTGAAATATTTGACTGATTCATTTAGAAAAAGAGCCCAAGGTTTGTGACATACATATACTGTGTTCTCCAATTCCCGCTGCTACCACTACTACAACATCGTCTCCTCGGAACTAGCTATTTGCATAGCAGCCCCTTCCAAGTAAACTTGACACACCCACCTCTTCCCTCATCACACATCCTAAAGCCGACTTTTCCTGTACTAACCACTATACCCAATCCTTTCTCCCCACCCAATGTCGACCCAAACTCCAGAATTCCCTCCGTTGCCCATATTTATCTTGCAGCCATAAATGTCCCAACTAAACATCAATAAAAAGAATGTGACCGTCCAGTCCTTGAAGGACTGAGATGTTTATGGGCACTGTCCCTTCTTTCCCAATCATCCTTAAAAATAGAAAAATACAATTCTGTTGATATAGTTCTTAGAATATTCGTCTTACCAGAACTGTTGTACCCAAGGTGGACTTTGTCGTGTTGGCGACCTGCAGGATTTGTTGTTTTGTCTCATTAGTTTTTGGAATGGTGTTATTGACTAACTGAGTGTCTTCAGGAACTTCGGTGGGAGCTGGAAACAGACAGTGACGTTTAGGAAGGCACAACAT
>NC_069007.1:17770387-17771037 GCF_001194135.2 Octopus bimaculoides
CCCTTTGAATTACAGGCACAACAGAAACAGGAAGTAAGAGTGAGAGAAAGTTGTGGTGAAAGAGTACAGCAGGGTTCGCCACCATCCCCTGCTGGAGCCTCGTGGAGCTTTAGGTGTTTTCGCTCAATAAACACTCACAACTTCTGACTTTATAATGTCATTGCATAGGATCAAATTCATTAAAGCGAAAAGAACTAAACTACAAACGCATCCTATGCCTACCTAACAAAGGAATACACTTAAACTTACACTCTTGCTTACAGAGATCTTCATACATGGATGAATTATAAGCAATAACATAACCCCAAATTTAATCAATAAAAAATCTCCAAAACACCTCTTCATAAAAACTTACTCCATAACCTAATTACCACCCTACTCAAACCCATACACGCTGAGGAAGGCTTTAAGCCAACAGAGACTATATATAGCCAAGATTAAGTCTTATGCATTTCAGTACAACAATGGCTGAGGTGACTGAAACTTCGAAGTTACTGCCAACAATATTTTTTATTTAAGAATAAACCTGTACTCTACAAAAGTATAGAGTAATCCCTCAGATTTATGTAAAATTGTTTTTACTGTAACTGAACATTAAAACACACACACACACACACACACACACACACACACACACACACACACACACA
>NC_069007.1:17772165-17772731 GCF_001194135.2 Octopus bimaculoides
TAATATATACTTTTGTTATTTACACCACCTGTCCTCGTCTGTTGTTATTTTTTGTATATTCCCCCCCTCTCTCTCTCTCTCTCTATATATATATATATATATATATATAACGAGGATCACCTCATAGTTGGAACACATTTCAACCAAAAGGTGCATAATCAGGTCTAATAGAGTTTTGCAACAACAACAACGACAACAGCCAAGCAATAATGAAAATTATTTGATGTCAGACTTACCTTTACAAGATCCAGATTCAATTTCCCTCACGATAAAATCAATCTCATTATAATCTTTCAAGTTGATGAAATGTGTACAACTGGGTTCACTTGCTGCCGCAGTTAACTCAGACACTCTTGGATTGACAACACCAATCGTAAATATAGTGACGCCATCATCTTTCAGTTCTTGAGCTGCCGCTACTGTTTTATTTTCATTATTTGACTGTCCATCAGTTACCAAAACTAAAACTTTGGAAGCAGCAGATTTTCTTGTTGTATTTGTAAAGACACTGGTACGTGCTTTGTCAAGAGCAGTGTCCGTAGCAGTACCACCACCATCGTAAGATA
>NC_069007.1:17772741-17777514 GCF_001194135.2 Octopus bimaculoides
AGTTGATGAAATGTGTACAACTGGGTTCACTTGCTGCCGCAGTTAACTCAGACACTCTTGGATTGACAACTCCAATTGTAAATATAGTGACGCCATCCTTTTTCAGTTTTTGAGCTGCCGCTACTGTTTTATTTTCACTATTTGATTTTCCATCAGTCACCAAAACTAAAACTTTTGCAGCAGCAGATTTTCTTGTTGTATTTGTAAAGACACTGGTACGTGCTTTGTCAAGAGCAGTGTCCGTAGCAGTACCACCACCATCGTAAGATATAGCGTTAATAGCATTTTTTACTGCAGTTTTCGTACTGTGAGTGTCTAAGTCAAACATTACGATAGGACTGCTTGAAAATCTAACCACTGCTACACGTGTCTCATCTTGGCTAATGTCTAGACTATCCACAACATTAACCAAGAATGTTTTTGTCTTCACAAAGTTGGTTGATCCAACGCTTCCTGACGAGTCAATAACGAAAACAAGGTCGATCTGGGCACTGGCGCACTCTGAAAAGATATTTAAAACAGACACATGCTTATAAGTCAGTTAATATTAAATTCTTGTCAAGTTGATGTATTTGCTAAATGTTTATCATAACACACCGTAAGAGAGGTGTGGTGACAGCTTTAGAATTTCACTCACAATTGTGCATGAAATCTATGCCAGACTTAAAACAATCTAAACACATTTATATATACACACAAATTGTAGAAAAAATGCAACACAGTGATATTTGAGTTCAATTCCTGCCAACGTAGCTAACCATTTTACGGTGTGAAAAAATGAAAATACCAAAGAAGACAAAACTATAGCTACTTCTCAATCTGTATAGTAGCCATTTTGGCGACACTTTAATCCGTCGTTAAACATGATTTCTGTTATTAACGGTTGGAAGGATAAATAACATTTCCTATACAATACGTAACAAATTCCTTCAAAGTATATTCTACATAAGTATAAATGTAAGAAGTAGTGTGAAAGTGACAATCACCGTGGCATATCGCTGCTCTCATATGCAGGAAAAATCCTTTCTAGAATCTTCTTAAATTTAGTCAGTTTTGTCTAGCAGAAAGTCAGTGTGTGTTTAAATCAGGTCGAAGCACAGTGAATATGATATTCAGTACAGGAGACAAGTACAGGAGAAGGCCCGGGAGCACAATAAAGGGCTCTATGTAGTATTTCTTGAACTTACAAAAGCCCTTGGCTTCGTGGAAAGTATTAGCAAAGCCAGGGCTTCCCGAGCAAATGCTAAATGTCATTGCGTCCCAACATAAAGACATGAAGGCATAGTGTTCAGGTTCTCACTTGACAAATATCTAGCATAAAATTCTAAACAACGATTCTACTTACCATTCTTCTGTTCTAATTTATTCGCAGAATCTACGAAGTTATTTTCAAAGCCATTTGGGTTGATATACTGGACCCAGTAAGATGCTTGCAGGTTTTTGCTAAGTGGGATTAGCTTGTCTAAGGTTAAGATAAACAAGCTCATTATCAATCCAGAATGTAGGGGCTTCTGTAGGTCGGACATTGTTAGGTTCCGTACATCAATATTGAACTTAATTTTGACTTTACTACAATTCATTTTCAGCCTACCATAGCAAGCGTTTTGGACCGTTGTCAATTGGGTGTTATTTACCTGCAGAAATAAAAGCCATAAGATTCCATTAGTCAAAGAGAGACGGGTTTAGATAATCTAGTCACTAGACTAGCTAGAAATATGGAGCAAATTTTATTCAATTATCCCCCAAAAGGAACTAAATACAAATCATAAACATGAACAAAGAAATGATCTTAAAGAAATTAACACCATCCATTGTAAGCACATTGCTGATCTAAATTTACTAAATAGAGCAGAACCATATACACCTAAAAGACCCCCACTTCACCCTGAAGGACTCCAACCCAACTTCTACTCTAAGCTTTCCATTAGACTCATCTACCCCGCTAAATCAGACTTTGGTCGAATTAGTAAATGCATTATTGACCATATTCTACTCCTTGTTAGAACTAACGTTACCCTTCCGCTCTGGGAACTTCACGGGAGACGTCATCACTTGGTTTTACTCTCCTCATGATAAACATTTCTTTCAGTTTAATATTTCAAATTATTATGCATCAATACCACTAATTGTCTTAAATAAAACTTTAAACTTCACCCGAAAATATTCTCCCATCTCCCAATCGTACATCAATATCATCCTGGCTGCGAGGAAGACTCTAATTCAGTTTAAGGATAATAATTGGACCCGCAACTCATATACGGATTTCCTTGATATAACCATGGGCGCATCTGACTCAGCCCAGGTTACTGACCTTGTTGTCCTATTCGTTCTCTCCCAAATTAAGCAATACATTCCCAACCTATCCGATAGATACAGGGATGATGCATTCCTTTCAGTAACTGGATTATCTCGACCGTCAGTGTAACGCACCAAGAAAACCCTACACAACTTTTTTAAAAGCTATAACCTAAGTATTTCATTCGAAATTGACGCTAAGGTAGCCAATTTCTAAGATGTTACTCTCGACGTAAACACAAATCTATACCACCCTTTCCATAAACCCAACCTATTCTTAACAATATATAGCGTAGTCACAGGCGTATCTATCATTATCTCTAACTTATCTGCTAACGAAGAATTTTTAGCACTCACGCCGCTTATTAAATTAGGCACTCCAAATAAGCGGCGACCGTGAAAAATCGATTATATCCCCAACACTAAGCTTAAAACTAAAATAGCACAACTCTTTCCTAATACTAACCCTGAATCAATGGACACTACTTCCACTCTGCACCAATCCAACAACTACCCTCTCCCAATAAAACCTACAGAACGCACTCGACGGCACCACTGGCGACCCTGAACCTATAACAGCAATAATCCCCCCACCCCTGATCAACCCACTACAACCACACACTCTAAACATTATAAGGCCAGGAAGCAGTAAATCTTATAGTTCGCACCACCTTTCTCTCTCCGAGTTAAATCTCTACCTAATCTCTTGTTTAAAATCCTAAAATCTAACTTTATACCACAGCATAAATACTATCCCATCTTTAACAAGTCATCAGTCAAAATCTCCTACTCCACCACACCTAATTTAAGATCCATAATCACCTCCTCGAACAAATGCAAACTTCAACACTAGTCCTTTAAACACCTAAACTCTCACACTCCACCCCAAGTTAGCCCACATACTTGCAATAACCTAACCCTTGCTAAACCACCCCACTCAATTAAATAATGCTAGACTCAAGCCATCATTCCTCAATCCTACCTACGTTTCAACGAATCCTGGCTGCAATACCACCTCCCAATCCAATACAAATACAGATTACACTTAAGGTTCTTCCCCACCAACAATGAACCAACCGAACTCAACGTAACTTGTAGTAAACCCCAACCACAGAGCAGGTAGAGGAAACTTCCAACTGTCACGTATCTCAATCATGCCCTCTTGGGGGCTCCTGTCTACGCAAAAATGTAATCTACAAGTTCCATGTTATAACACTACGCTCCCACCAAGCAAAGCACTGTAGATTTCAAGCGCCGCTACCGTGCATATATGAACCCTATCACCAATCCAAATTCCAAATTATCAACCTCCTTAGCAACGCATGTCTCAAAATATTCCATGCACCCTATTCTAGTCCATAGTTAGAGAAGCTGATCCATGCAATGCACACATCAGCAAGTGTAAGTTATATCTAAAAGAATCATTAAGCCGACTTTTTTTTATTATGTATACATATGTATAGCATGACAAGCTTTGGCAATTGGGACTGCCTCAAAAAAGTTCAAATTTTCTTCTCTTCAATGCCACCATGAGCGCTATATTATTTTTAAGATGTGGGGAATATTCCATCGACAATCTCCAAACGATGCCGGGATCTAGTTCACATATCACCTTAGATTCCCATTAGAACCATAGACCCTCTACAAGAATCGATCTCTCATCACATAACAACATTGTGACACAATTTTGCTTTTACCTCAACTGGTCCTGCTTTACTCAACATTAACTCGAAAGTGATCTACGAAAAAGACCTCATAACTTTGAAAAGGCACCTGGACAAATTCCTCGAAGAAATACTAGACAAACCACCCATACATGGGTATATCTTGGTAAACAAAGACATTTTTAAAGCATAGACATTCCACAATTGCATTCGCACCCAGTTACATTCATCTGGTTAGTAGTTTAATGAATTTTTTTCGAAGGTTCAGCCACTTTTTGAAGCGAACTGTAAACAATTTTTGTGGTGGCATCAGGTTTCCAAATGCTCTTCTTTCCAATCTGTAACTATAGTGTCCTACCAAATATTATCCTAGCTAAACTTACATAACCTTAGTTCACTTCAAACCACGTCAATGGGAGGACATTGAAAAAAGTTGCATAGACCATTAACAAGCTGGATGTAATTGGGTGCAAATGCAATTCCGAGATGTCTATGCATCAGAAACGTTGCTGTATAATTAAACGTAAGAAATTAAAAAAAAAAATGAAGATGTATTAATCTCCGTATTCTTGTAATTGTGTTGGATATACACTCGGTAAACTATTCATAATCTAGCGAAGCGAATCAGAAATTTACCCATCGGATGAAATACATTGTGATTGCTTACCTTGAATGATATTAGATATTTTTTACCAGTCAATGCGTTTAAACATCACTTGCAATTATAACTGAGTGATCGAATGGTACCCTCCTGGATATATCATCACTATTTATTTATTATGATTATTATGTATGTATGTATATATATATATAT
>NC_069007.1:17779401-17779973 GCF_001194135.2 Octopus bimaculoides
GTTAGGGTGTTGTGTGTGCACATGTGTGTGTATGTGTATATGTGTTTGTTCGTGTGTGTGCGTGAGTGCGTTTGTGAGTGCGTGTGTATGTGTGTTTGAGTGTTTTTTGTGTCGGTGGGGATGTTAGGTGTGTGTACGTGAGACTGTGCGTATATCTATTTTTCTGAGTATGTGTGTGTTGTTTTAATCGTCCTTGTGGTGTGTGTGTGTGTGAGAGAGAGCAACCGTATGTATGTGTGAGGGTGTGTACATATGTGTGCGTCTGTGTGTGTATGTATGTGTGTATATATATATATATTCCTTTATTCCTTTACTTGTTTCAGTTGACTGTAGCCATGCTGGAGCACCGCCTATAGTCGAACAAATCGGTCTCAGGAACTATTCTTTGCAATCCTAGTTTTTATTCTATCGGTATCTTTTGCCGAACCGCTAGGCTACGGGGACGTAAACACACCAACATCAGTTGTCAAACGATGGTTGGCGGACATACATAGACACACAAATACACACACCCATACATACATACATACATACATACATACATACATATCTATATATATAAATATATATAT
>NC_069007.1:17780073-17780446 GCF_001194135.2 Octopus bimaculoides
GATAGATAGATAATACATACATACGTAGTTTATATAACTTATAACTTATAAAGTTGTAATGGTAATTTTGGCTATTTTTAGATAAAATGAGAAGGGTGAAAGAGTGTTAGTGTGAAGGATATGAGGCGGTACAGGAAGAGTGACTAGAAGGGGAGGCACAGAGTTGTAGAGCTGTGTAAGTATGGAGTGGCAGTGGGTTGCTAACGTTAATACAGCTGTCATTCTAGGGATATGCACGCGCGGGCTTTCAATCAGTTTACAAAGCCAAGTAGTAGCAGACAGACGATAAGTAATGAAAACAGTGTTTTGTCTGTCTGTTTGTGTGTGTGTTCGTGTGTGTGTGTGTGTGTGTGTGTGTGTGTGTGTGTGTGTG
>NC_069007.1:17780738-17782298 GCF_001194135.2 Octopus bimaculoides
GTGTGTGTATTTGTTTGAATACAAATTTACATTCGTAAAAAGTAAGCTGTTTGCTCTTACCTTTTGGCATGATGCTGACAGAATAGGAAGGATGGCGACAAGCTGTGGAGTTGAGTCTATGTTGTTTCTTGGCATAAATTGTCAGTGTTATAACATCGTGTCCTGATTTTTTCATAAAAGATAGAGTACCATCATATTTATGCCTTGCAGTTGTTTTGTTGCCGTCGTCTTCTTTGTGGTGGGATTTATTGTGGACGGCAACGTACATGATGACCTCGGCACAATTGGCCTTCACCTGACCAGAACAATAAAAATGTAAAATTAATGGTCACCTCGGTCATTGATAGCGATATCATCCCATCAACATACTGTATGTCCCTGACAATATCCCTTCTATTACCTTCAAATTTTATACCCCGACGCTACCCACTGACTTTAGTGAATCTCCCAATTTTTCGATCTGAATGGAAATCCTTTCTGATTTCTGGGAATACCATTTCCTTAAATTTCCGCAATTACGGATTTATTTCTCACAATCCCGAAAATTCAGACAGGATGTGGAGACGATCATCAACGATTCTTCTTCACCAATATCTTAAATCCTTCTCCCTATTCAAGGGTTACCACTATGGCTTCCATAATGAGGTTCATCTGTATCTCGTCTCCTCCGAAAATTACAGCCCCACCAATCTCTCTTCTCATTCATTCTGGACCCCACCCTCACAGTTCTCCAGTTGACCCTCTACACCCGACTCCTTTATTTAAATCAGGCACAAACACAACATCATTCATATGAATGCGACAGGTTTCGGTAAAGCAACGAGGAAAGATCGTCTTACCAAAATCTTACTTCCTGAAGAATGTGTACTGTTGCTGATCTCCAAAACGTGTCTGTGAGTTCGGCCATTCTTGGAAACAGTGTTATTAATCAATTTACTGACTTCAGTTACAATAGGTTCCGCTGCAAACAGAATCAATCGTTTATAATGAAGGTATAAAATCACATGTGTGCGTGTGTGTGCGTGTGTGTGTGAGAGTGTCTGTGACACACACAGTGTGGGTGTATGAGTGTGTGTGACTCACAAAGTGTGTGTGTATGTGTGTGTGTGTGTGTGTATATACATTTAATAAAAGATAGACAATCTATAGTAAGCGGTGTCGAATTATTCAAATACATGTGTTGGCACTCCGTCGCTTACGACGTCGAGGGTTCCAGTTGATCCAATCAACGGAACAGCCTGCTCGTGAAATTAACGTGCAAGTGGCTGAGCACTCCACAGACACATGTACTCTTAAAGTAGTTCTCAGGGGATATTCAGCGTGACAAGGCTGACCCTTTGAATTACAGGCACAACAGAAACAGGAAGTAAGAGTGAGAGAAAGTAGTGGTAAAAAAGTACAGCAGGGTTCGCCACCCTCCCCTGCCGGAGCCTCATGGAGCTTTCAGGTGTTTTCGCTCAATAAACACTCACAACACCCGGTCTGGGAATCGAAACCGCGATGCTATGACCGCGAGTCCACTGCCCTAACGACTGGGCCATTGCGCATCCACTCGATTTA
>NC_069007.1:17783828-17786518 GCF_001194135.2 Octopus bimaculoides
ATATATATATTTATATATATTATATATATAAATTCAAAAAAAAGAAAAAGACAAAAAAACAACAACGTGAGGACGTGATACGGATTGTGTTACTAGACGCTCGGGAAAGGAAAGAAAGAGAATTTGACGTTTCGAGCGGAGCTCTTCGTCGGAAACAAAGAAAGTCCAAAGAAGGGAAAAACGGAGGAAGAAAAATCGCCAACGATATCCACGAGGTTACATTATACACATATGTATGTAGGTATGTAGGTACATATGTTTGCATAAAGAACGTAGAATAACATTTGGAAAGGAAACCATTTGCTCACCTTTTGGCATGATGATGACTGAATACGAAGAGTGGTGACGGTCGCACACTGTGGAGTTGAATTTATGTTGTCTCTTGGCGAAAATTGTCAGAGTTATAAGATCATGTTCTGATTTATTCATAACAGATACATAACCAGGATGTCCATGCTTTGCAGATGTTTTGTGGTCGTGGTCGTGGTCATCTTCATGGTGGCATTTATTGTGGACGGCAACGTGCATGGTAACCTCGGCACAATGGGCCTTCACCTGATCAAAACAGTAAAGATGTAACATTAACGGTCACCTCGATCATTGGATAGCGATATCATCCCATCAACATACTGTCTGGCCCTTATAATATCCCTTCTATTACCTTCAAGTTTTATACCCCGACGCTGCCCATTGACTTTCCTGAATTTTCCAATTTTTCTATCTCAATAGAAATCCTTCCTAATTTCTGGGAATACCATTTCTTTAATTCCCTGCAATTACGGATTTATTTCCCACAGTCCCGAAAATTCAGACAGGATGTGGAGACAATCATCAACGATTCTTCTTCTCCAATATCTTAAATCCTTCTCCCTATTAAAGGATTACTAATATGACTTCCATAATAAGGTTCATCTGTATCGCATCTGTATCCAAGTTTACAGACCCACCTTACTCTCCTCTCCTCATCACCCATTATGAGATTTCACCCTCACAGGTCTCCTGTTGACCCTATACACCCGACTCCTTTATTTAAATCAGGCACAAACAGAACAACATTCATATGAATCGGACTAGTTTCAGAAAAGCAACGAGGTCTGTAGACGTTCAACCAACACCTACCAGCACATAGGACTAATAACATGACAATATAAATAGAAAAGAAACGTAGCTGATGTTTAGGAAAGATCGTCTTACCCAAATCTTACTTCCTGAGGAATGTGTACTGTTGGTGATTTCCAAAACTTGCTTGTGATTTCGGCTATTCTTGGGAATAATGGTATTAATCAATTTACTGACTTCAGCAGCAACAGGTTTCGCTGCAAACAAAATCGATCGTTTGTAATGAAGGTACAAAATCACATGCCTCTGTGTGTATGTGTGTGTGTGTGTGCGTGCGTGCGCGTGTGTTTTTGTATGTATGCGTGTATATATACATTTAATAAAAGAGAGACGGGCAATAGTAAACAGCGTTGAATTATTGAAATACAAGATATACAGAAGTGAGCATTAATTGTCTGTATTTATTATTGCCTTTAAATGCAGTCCTACGCATGTGATATAAAGAAATATATACACAAACACACATACATACACACATACACACAAATACATACACACATACATACAATACCGAAAGAGAAGGTGATGTTTAGAGGCTAAAGACTCGTAAATACTTACAGTTGTAACATGCAGAGTCGAGTTGCTTTGCAGTACATGGGCTATGGACATGATTTACAAGGCAAGACGCTTCAAGTCTGGGTGCTGTGAAAGAGAAAGACAAATGTGAGAACAGGAAGAGACAGACTTTTTATTGGTAGTGAGCGCCTCTAAACGTGATGATACTTATATAAATATATTGTATTTGTTCAGTTTAGTAGCAGTAGTAGTAGCGGTACTGCTAGTGCTGGAGGATATAGTCGTGTTGAGGTTGTAATTAGAAGTGTGTTGTCAGTGGGAATGGAACTTCCTAGCCAAACTTTGAAAACTAGATTTCTGCCGGGGTCTCTTTCTATTCACAAGTTCCCCATATAGCATCTGCTTAAGGAACCTTGCTATCCCTCATTCTAATAAGGTGTCCAGTCCAACGTAACCAGTGCTTGTGCACCATTGCCTCAATACTCAAGATATCAGCTTTCTTCAGGAACTGTGTGTCTGGAGTTTTTAAGGTCCAGCCAACATTCAGAATGTATCTGAGACATCTCTGATGAAACGTTCAAGGACCCTTACATATATATTCTTCGCAAGTGGAGGAAAATGTATTCGATAACGTGATAGAGAATAATGCATCATTTTATCAGATCCGGATGTCTACCATATTGCGTCATCTTAGATATCCGGTCGCATCATCAGACAAGCAGTTATTTAGGCAATTGAAGACATTCTAAGAGAATGGATCCCAGTAAAGGCATACAAGAGCTGCATAGTGGGTTTAAAGTGGGTAACTGAAGAGTTCCAGCATTGATGCCTTGTGTGTAGTAAGAACAAAAATCAAAGGGGAAGCAGTCAGAAGGTAGTCTTGAAAGTTAAACGCTTGTATGTACTTACCTGTAGTACATTTAGACATGGTTTCTGACAAGAAACACTTTCTTTCGTCGTGTTTTCGATGGCAAACTACTTCGTGTTTGGAGTCTGTACAAAAGAAAGATGTAAAACATGGTAGAAAGATTGATGGACGAACAGTTAGAAGGATA
>NC_069007.1:17786604-17788247 GCF_001194135.2 Octopus bimaculoides
TATATATGTTTGGGAGAATTTACGAAAAAAAAACAACAAACGAAGACAGGCGGTGTAAACAACAAATGGATGTATTAGTATAACGCTCGGGAATAGAGAAAGTCTTTGACGTTTCGAGCCTACGCTCTTCAACAGAAAGGAACTCAGAAAGAAATATATATATATATATATTCTTTCACTTGTTTCAGTTATTTGACTATGGCCATGCTGGAACACCGTCGAACAAATCGACCCCAGGACATATTCTTTGTAAGCATAGTACTTATTCTGTAGGTTTCTTTTGCCGAACCGCTTAGTTAAGGGGACGTAGACACACCAACATCAGTTGCCAAGCGATAGAGAGAGGAGAAAACCACACACACACAAATATATACATATATGAATATACATACCACCAAAGATAGATAGATAGATAGATAGATAAATAGATAGATAGATAGATAGATAGATAGATGTATTTTATAGATAAGAGTCAAATATTCTCCGTAGAGAATACACTTCGTAGGGCTCAAAGGTTTAAAGTTGAGCAGGGAGCAGAGTAAATGTAAGGATAAGCAAGTATAGCAACTTGACTAACTTGTTTTTACCTCACATTTAGTCCTACACACGAGCGCGCGCGCGTGCGAACACGCACACCTATGTATGTAGGTATCCATAGAGAATGTAGAATAACATTTGGAAAGGAAACCATTTGCTCACCTTTTGGCATGATGCTGACAGAATAGGATGGATGGTGACAAGCTGTAGAGTTGAGGTTCTGTTGTCTCTTGGCGAAAAGTGTCAGAGTTACATCGTCGTGTTCTGATTTTGTCATAAGAGATAGAGCACCTCGATAGCCATCTTTTGCAGATGTCTTGTAGTCGTATCCATCTTCGGTCTGATACTTGTTATGAAAGGAACCATGCATGATAACCTCGGCACAATGGGCTGTCACCTGATCAGAACAGCAAAGATGTGGATTTAATTATTTCTACACAAGGCACAAGTTCTTGAAAATTTGTGGGGAAGGGAGTAGTCGATTATATCGACCCCAGGGCATAACTGGTACTTATTTCATCGACCGCGACCGGATGAACGGCGAAGTCGAACACGGTGGAATTTGAATAGATGTAAAAATAATGGTCACTTCGGACATTGGATAGCGATATCATCCCTTCAACATACTGTCTGGCCTTGACAATATCCCTTCTATTATCTTCAAAGGCGATCTTTTGGTACGAGTCCTAAATATCGGCCTTTTCCGTAAAAAGTGTCTTCGGCGATCTTTACCAAAGATCGGCCCTTTCTGTAACACCCGCACGATCTTCACTACGGTGTTAGGGTTAGGGTTTTAGTGTCAGGGTTAGGGTTTTAGGGTTAGGGTTAGTGTTTAGGGTTAGGGTTAGGGTTACGGTTAGGGACGGAATTCCCTAACGCAAACCCTAAAACCCAAACCCTAACCGTAAACCTAACCCTAACCCTAACTGTAAACCCTTCAAAATAAATCGCGCTCTCTGGATGTCTTTCGCTGTTATGGCGTCGTTTCCCTGTTTCTTTCCAACACTTTTTACGGAAAAGGCCGATATTTAGGACTCGTACCGAAAGATCGCCCTTCAAATTTTATACCCCGACGCTGCTCACTGACTTTACTGAATTTTCCAATT
>NC_069007.1:17790124-17790824 GCF_001194135.2 Octopus bimaculoides
CGAGTGTGTTCTGTTGAGTAGTAGTAGTAGTAGTAGTAGTGGTGGTGGTGGTGGTGGTGGTGGTGGTGGTTGTCGAAAAGTGATAGGATTGCTGGTTGTTGTAGTAGTACTGCTAATGCTGAGGGATATAGTGGTGTTTGGGATGTGTCCTATCAAAAGTTGACAATCTAGGTTACGCTGTTGGCTCGGTTCTTCACGACTACCCGAACAGCCGCGTCAGGAGCAGCTCAACCAATGTCAAACTTTCGGCTGGGCTATGACAATGTGATAGTCATTTCATCAGATCCGGATGTCTACCATATTGCGTCATCTTAGACATCCGGTCGCATCATCAGACATGCAGTTATTTAGGCAAGTGGAGACATTCTAAGAGAATGGATCCCAGTAAAGGCATATAAGAGTAGCGGAATGGGTTTAAAGTGGGTAACTGAAGAGTTCCAGCATTGATGCCTTGTGTGTAGTAAGAACAAAAACCAAAGAGGAACCAGTCAGAAGGTAGTCTTGAAAGTTAAACGCTTGTATGTACTTACCTGTAGTACATTTAGACATGGTTTCTGAAACTGAACAATTTCTTTCATCGTGTTTTCGATGGCAAATCACTTCATTTTTGGAGTCTGTACAAAAGAAAGATGTACAAAATGGTAGAAAGATTGATGGACGGACAGTTAGAAGGACATATATATATATATATATATATATA
>NC_069007.1:17791192-17792720 GCF_001194135.2 Octopus bimaculoides
TATATATATATATATATGTTTATGCACATATACATGCACATATATCTGTACCTATATATATGTATGTAGATAGATAGATAGATAGATACATATATACATACATACATACATACGTACATACATACATACATACATATAGTTTATAGAGAGATAGAGTTTATAGATGAGGGCAGATATTGTCCGTACAGAAAACATTTCAATGCTCAAACGTTTAAACTTGAGCCGGTATAGGAGTAAATGCAAGGATAAGGACGTATATCGATTTACTTTTCCTTATATTTCCTCCTACACACGCACACACAGACACACAAACACACAGACACACACTCACACATTCATACACACACGCATACATATATGTATGTAGGTATGTATACACATGTTTGCATACAGATTCAGAATGTAGAATAACATTTGAAAACGAAACCATTTGCTCACCTTTTGGCATGATGATGATTGAATACGAAGAATGGTTGCAAGCCGTAGAGTTGAGTCCATGTCGACTCTTAGCGAAAATTGTAAGAGATAGATGATCATGTTTTGATTTCCTCATAAAAGATATGGCACCAGGAAATCCATCCCTTGCAGTTGTATCCATTTTGTAGTGATGGTCAGCTTTAGGGTCGTGTTTGTTGTGAAACGCAGCATTCACGATGACATCGGCACAATGGGCCATCACCTAAGAAGAGTAAAGATGTAAAATTAATGGTCACCTCGGTCATTGGATAGCGATATCATCCCATCAATATACTGTCTGGCCTTGAAAATATCTCTTCTATTACTTTCAAATTTTATACCCGGACGCTACCCACTGACCTTACTGAATTTTCCAATTTTTCGATCTCAGTAGAAATCGTTCCTGATTTCTGGGAATACCATTTCTTTAATTCCCTGCAATTATGGATTTATTTCCCACAGTCCCAAAAAATCAGACAGGATATGGAGACAGTCGTCAACGATTCTTCTTCACCAATATCTTAAATCCTTCTCCCTATATGGCTTCCATAATAAAGTTACCAATATGGCTTCCATAATAAAGTTTATCCGTATCTCGTCTCTATCCAAGTTTACAGATCCGTCCATCTCTCTTTTCCTCATCGCCCATTCTGGATCTCACCCCCACAGTTCACCTATCAACTCTTAGACGCGAATCCTTTATTTAAATCAGACACAAACAGAACATCATTCGTATGAATCTTACCAGTTTCGGTAAGGCGACGAGGTGTGTGGGCGTTCAACCAACATCTACTAGCACACGTGACTAATCACATGACAATAGAAATAGAAAAGAAACGTAGCTGGTGTTGAGGAAAGATCGTCTTACCCAAATCTTACTTCCTGAGGAATGTGTACTGTTGCTAATTTCCAAAACATTTTCGTGTATTTCGTTATCCATTGGAATACTGGTATTAAACAATTCACTGATTTTGCCAACAACAGGTTTCGCTGCAATCGAAATCGATCGTTTATAATGGAGGTATAAAATCACGTGTGCAGGTGTACGTGTGTGTGTGCATGTGTGTGTGTG
>NC_069007.1:17793012-17794401 GCF_001194135.2 Octopus bimaculoides
CACACACACACACACACACACACATACAAACATACATACATACGTACATACACACAGATATACATACGTACATAGATACACATAAAATATGCGAGAAGGAAAATGGAATTCAGGAGACGCTTTATTATTCAGTATGACCGTTTCGACCCAACGCGCACAGGTGCCTCGCGAGTTAGATGCTGTAGAAGCAGTTTTGCTGCATTAGTGGTGCATATGTACCTCGTCAGATGACTTGCCAAAATTGACCCCGTTTTTCCAATCTCTGCTTCTCTTAGCTCGTTCAGAATTCATTTTGGAAATTGCAGTTCGCTACGCGTCTACACGAGACACTTGGATTATAATAAAAAAACAGTTCTCGTATAAGTATTAAAAGTACGTGTCTTCTGCTATAGCCTAGGGCTGACCAAAACCATCCACCGATGAAAAATCAAAGGGGTGATTAAGATATAAAACAAATAAGACTGTTAAACGAGGCACGTGTAATGCCGAGGTGCGGGGTGTAGACAAACATTTTCCTGTCACCAGATATCTCTCTAGAGTGAAAATGCTAATAAGTGAATATGTATCTATGTGCGTACATTTATACAGTGTAATAGATATAAATATTTAGCTTCCTGAAAACTTGATGGTGACTTAGGGTCAGATGGAATATCCGATCATGTTCTGCGTTTCGTATTTTCTCTATGCACAGTCGAAGGTCTGCAGGTTGTGAACTTGTAAACCTCTGGATTACGTGTACCTGTAACAATCCCGAAGGAGAAAGTGATATTTAGGGGTTAAAAACTTGTAAGTACTTACTGTCGTAACATGCAGAGTCGAGTTGCTCTGCAGTACATGAGCTGTTGACATGTTTCACGACGCAAGCCGCTTCCATTTTGGGTGCTGTGAGAGACAAAGAGAGACTTTAGAACAGGAATAGACAAACATTCCATTGGTTAGTAGTAAGCACAACTAAACATGATTATAACTAGATATATACTGTGTATGTGTGGAGGCGCAATGGCCCAGTGGTTAGGGCAGCGGACTCGCGGTCATAGGATCGCGGTTTCGATTCCCAGACCGGGCATTGTGATTGTTTATTGAGCGAAAACACCTAAAAGCTCCACGAGGCTCCGGCAGGGGATGGTGGCGAACCCTGCTGTACTCTTTCACCACAACTTTCTCTCACTCTTACTTCCTGTTTCTGTTGTGCCTGTAATTCAAAGGGGTCAGCCTTGTCACACTCTGTGTCACGCTGAATATCCCCGAGAACTACGTTAAGGGTACACGTGTGTCTGTGGAGTGCTCAGCCACTTGCACGTTAATTTCACGAGCAGGCTGTTCCGTTGATCGGATCAACTGGAACACTCCTCGTCGTAAGCGACGGAGTGAGAAAGAAGACTGTGTGTG
>NC_069007.1:17794573-17797227 GCF_001194135.2 Octopus bimaculoides
ACAACAACAATTGCATCATCGACAGATGTTTTAATCATTAAAAAAAAAAACTGTTTAATCCATTTTCCATTTCCTTTTTGAGGTCTGAATCCGTTGCATTGATTGGTCGGTCGGCTGTGTTAAATCAAAAGTTGACTATCTAGGATTCGCTCTTGGCTTGGCTGTTCACAACTATCTGAACAGCCTCGTTGTGAACAGTACAAAAAGGTCAAAATGTCGGGTAGACTACTTCCCATGATGCTAGATGGACCTATGAGTGGAGTACGGCGAATGATAAATGGAAGCTGTTGTAGAATTGTTGGGTCGTCTTTAGCAATCCCTTTCCGCCCTATGGGCCTCTCTCGTGACCCTTTTCGGCTACTTTATGACGAAAGCCGTGATTAAGCGGAGTGAGGTGAGTGATGTGAGTGATGTGTCACAATCGAATGCTTTGCTTTTATCGAATTCTTCGAAGGAAAGAGCACACTGGTGAGTGACAGAGCAGTGGCGGTCACTAATGGATTTGATTTACTGATCCGTGACGCTGGACATTAAAGAGATATAGAGAGGTGGGGAGAGAGAGAGAGAGAGAGAGAGAGAGAGAGAGAGAGAGAGAGAGAGAGAGAGAGAGAGAGAGAGAGAGAGAGAGAGAGAGAGAGAGAGAGAGATTCAAGTGGTTGTTGGTTCTGGTTAATGGTTGTGTGCATTACCTTAAATATATTAGAAGTGAGTGTGATAGAGCGATCGTTGCTCAGATCAGAGAAGAGAATGCGACACACCGTCCTATGTTGCCGTCGATTCTTGAACCCTCATTACTCTTACATTGAATATATAAAATATATAGAACAATATTTGAAAGAAAACGAAGTAGCTTACCCGTTGGTTTGATGCTGATATCATAGGAAGGATTGTTACAAAATGAGGAGTTGAGATCAAATCGTTTCTGGGAAAGGACAGTTAAGACAAACTTTTGGAATTCTGATTCTTGCATAAAATCTAATTTCCCCGGCTGATGGTCAGTTGCCGAAGTCTTGTAGTCGTAGTCGGCTTCATTGGGATAACTGTTGTTAAATGAAGCATACACAGTGACCACACCACACTGGACAGTCACCTGCAGAAAACAACAATAGAAATAACATACAGATACTGGATACTCACATGGAGAAAAACAAAAGAAGGTATAACATATACGGTATCCCTAACATCATTTGGTTGGTTAATTTAGACTAGGAGTTCAAACTTTGTCCCATAAACCCACTGGCTCCTCCTATTGCCTCTTCTACCGCTACTAGAACATCGTCTCCTTGGGACTAACTATATGCATGCCAGCCCCTCCAAGCAAACATCAACATTTACCCTCCTCATCACACATTCTATATCTAAACTCTACTTTTCTTCTACTAACCACTATTCCCAATCATTTCTCCCCACCAGTGTCAATCCACTCTCTAGAATTCCCTCCTTTGCCCACATTTATCTTGCAGCCATAAATGTCCCAAAATCAATAAAAAGAATGTGACCAACCAGTCCTGGAAGGACTGAGAGGTTTATGGGCACTGTCCCTTCTTTCTCACTCATCCATAAAAATAGAAAAATACAATTCTGTTGATATTGTTCTAGAATATTTGCCTTACCAGAACTGTGGTACCCAAGGTGGACTTTGTTGTGTTGGTGAGCTCCAGGACTTGTTGTTTTGTCACGTTAGTTTTGGGAATGGTGTTATTGAACAACCGAGATTCTCGAACGACGGTCGGAGCTGGAAACAGAAGATGACGTTTAGGAAGGCACAACATAGCAGGCAATATGTTATACTAGACATACATACTATACATTTATGCGTATACATTTATTCAAAAATAGGCATGAATTCTTACATTCATATACAAATATTATATTATTTACATTATTTACAATTTACAGATATTTGTCCTCATCTCGTTTGTTGTTGACACAACGTTTCGGCTGATACACCCTCCAGCCTTCATCAGGTGTCTTGGGGATATATATATATATATATATATATATATATATATATATATATATACATACACCGACGCCTATATGTATGTGTACGAGGGCTGTATGAAAAGTTTTGAGCCTTCAAGTCTTGTGTCTTCATCAGAAGTCTTGTACTATGTTTTCTACGTGCAAAATAATAGAACTGTATTCACAATGACATGAACAATATCCTGGATATATACTCACATATACATACATTTTACACATCTAACTATTCGGTGTGTTCCGAAAAATTAACGTATGGTAATTATAGTTAGTAGTTATATCAGTGTACGTAAGCGGGAAGAAATAAATTTAAGTTCGCTGACTGCAGACAGTCACAGTAATTGATTAATTAATTAACTGCTCTTATTATATCGTGGAAATTTGTACTAAAGTCCATGGTTACATCTTATTAAACTTTCGGTGCAGCAGCATCCGTTGATCTGCAACAACATCATTAACAATAGAAACAAAAACAACAACAACAACAGCACCAACAGCCAAGCAATAATGAAAATTATTTGATGTCAGACTTACCGTTACAAGATCCAGATTCAATTTCCCTCACGATAAAATCAATCTCATTATAATCTTTCAAGTTGATGAAATGTGTACAACTGGGTTCACTTGCTGCCGCAGTTAACTCAGACACTCTTGGATTGACAACTCCAATT
>NC_069007.1:17797414-17798771 GCF_001194135.2 Octopus bimaculoides
TGATTTTCCATCAGTCACCAAAACTAAAACTTTGGAAGCAGCAGATTTTCTTGTTGTATTTGTAAAGACACTGGTACGTGCTTCGTCAAGAGCAGTGTCCGTAGCAGTACCACCACCATCGTAAGATATAGCGTTAATAGCATTTTTTACTGCAGTTTTCGTACTGTGAGCGTCTAAGTCAAACATTACGATAGGACTGCTTGAAAATCTAATCACTGCTACGCGTGTCTCATCTTGGCTAATGTCTAGACTATCCACAATATTAACCAAGAATGTTTTTGTCTTCACAAAGTTGGTTGATCCAACGCTTCCTGACGAGTCAATAACGAAAACAAGGTCGATCTGGGCACTGGCGCACTCTGAAAAGATATTTAAAACAAACATATACTTTAGCATTTGCTCGGAAACCCCGACCTTTGCTAATATTAAATTCCTGTCAGGTTGATGTATTTGCTAAATGTTTATCACAACACGCCAATTGCATGGAGAGAAGAAAGCAACCATTCCACTGATTGCTACTTTTGTATTACTAATACCGATTGGTTCAATTAGAAAACTGCAAAGTATATCAAGAATCTTAATTTATCATCTGCTATAAGAACGCACACCTATGAAGATGAAATTCATCCTGCATCAAGCAATCAAACATTGGGCGAATCAGATGATGATTACAATGACGAAACTAGATGTGAAGACCAAACGGATGACAAGAATTTTAAAATTCCTTATTCATGCCCCGCATTAGATGAACCGGATCATTTTGTTCGAAAGATGCGACATTCCAACATTGATTCTTTCATGGCTGGAACAATGCTCAGAGGTTTGGTGTTTTAGGGCCCAAAATAAGAGGATACAGGCACCAAAAGAAGTAATGTCTTGAATTTTTCGACGCTCATGATGAACTGGGTTTGGAGTGTTGCAAGAACATTACTGGTTTGATGACAGAACCGGGATTTTCCTCTGGTTCCGGTTGAAAATGACTCCCGTTGCGCTATCTTCAAGAAACGCATAACCACAAAAAGCAGTGCATATTATACCGGTACCAAAACACAACTTTGTTTTGTACCACTTTTAACATCAAAAGGCTGAGACTGATTGCCGTTTGAGAGAACGGATGCCTCCATATCTTTACTCAGGGACGCAATGACATTTAGCATTTGTTCGGAAATCCCGATCGTTGCTAATATTTTCCACAAAGCCTGCCGACATACTGAATGAAAGGGTTTTGTAAGACCAACAAATACCACACAGAGGTCTATATTGTGTTCCCGGGCCTTCCCCTGAGCTTGTCACAGACTGCATATAAAGATATACATACATACATACATATATATATATATATATATATATATATATA
>NC_069007.1:17800065-17802540 GCF_001194135.2 Octopus bimaculoides
TATATATATTTACACACACACGAATATCAGCTAAGAAAAATTAAACCAGACCGGACAGTAGCGTAAATTCAGACACCAGAAACGACAAGAAAGGTAAACTAAATGTCCAGAAACAAATAAATTCGTGAGTTACTGAAATTATTTTCGCTTTGAAAATATAAACAAACAGCTAACGGCTTCTGTGACTCACTCTCAATGAGAACGGGAAATAATGTCAAGGAATTAATGATTCTCTGTGATTAACCGTTATAAAGAAGTGTTTTTCTGATAGTAAGAAGTCTGCTGAGAACAGATGTCCCAAACTCAACAGGCATTATTAACACAGCCGTTGTTCTACCGTCATTCAGCCAGACATAAAGACTTAATCTTAATGCAAAAAAGAGTAGAGTGTATTTATGGCGTTAGGTAATTTGCATATTTCGTTTTTGTATTTGGTTTGCAGGATTCTTTACATGTATTCGTTTGCAAGTAACAACGAAAAATGTTTCACAAACAGAAACAAAAACAGATGACTTACTGTTTAACTAAATTAAACAAAAAATCGATTAGTTTAGTTGGATATTTAACCAGTTGACTAATAATAAAGGAGTGAAATTAAATTAGTGCATGTGTTGATAATATTGGTGTAATGACTCTCATTAGACAATAGAATAAATTTGCATATTTAAAAAGAAAATGAGCTGAATGAAGTAACTCCGTGAATTTGGACAAGACGAAGGAATGGGGACAAAATAGGGTGGCGGAGGACCAAGGCGTTTACTTCCTAACCACATGGTCCCAGGATCAGTCCTACTGTAACACAACCAAAGTATCACACACTCTGATCAAATCGCACTTCAACGCCTGGCTTCTCACATGACACATATCTCGCATGCAATTCTAAACAATGTCTCTACTTACCATTCTTCTGTTCTACTTTATTCGCAGAATCTACGAAGTCATTCTCCAAGCCAGCTGGGTTGATATGCTGGATCCAGTAATCTGCTTGCAGTTGTTTGCTGAGAGGGATTGCCTTTTTTAAGGTTAAGACAAACAAGCTCATTACCAATCCAGAATGTAGAGGTTTTTCTAGGTCGGACATTGTTAGGTTCGATACATCGACATTGTACTCAATGTGGACTTTACTGCAATGCGCTTTCAGTGTACCATTGCAAGCTTCTTGGACCGTTGTCAATTGAGTATTGTTTACCTAGAAAAATAAAAACCAAAAGATTTTATTAGTCAAAGAGAGAAGGGTTTAGATTATCTAGTCAATAATCTGCCTAGAAATATCGAGCGAATCTTATTCAATTATTCCCTACCGTAAAAAGGAACGACAGCTTTTCCTTTTTTTTCAGTGCCTATGCCGTTTCAGTTAACTCTTTGAGGAAAATGTGTGCTGATACTATAATCTGGTCGACAGAAACAGGCGGTGAGCTGGCAGAAACGTTAGCACGCCGGGCGAAATGTTTAGCAGTATTTCGTCTGCCGTTACGTTCTGAGTTCAAATTCCGCCGAGGTCGACTTTGCCTTTCATCCTTTCGGGGTCGATAAATTAAGTACCAGTTACACACTGGGGTCGATGTATTCGACTTAATACCTTTGTCTGTCCTTGTTTGTCCCCTCTATGTTTAGCCCCTTGTGGGCAATAAAGAAATAAGAAACAGGAGTTAGGTTGCGAGAAATAATTAGCGAGCTTAAAGAACAAACAGGAAACATTATATGGTGGAATTTCCAATCAGAGACAACGTATGAGTGTTCAGTTTCCGCTGAACACTCATACATTGTCCAGCGGAACACTCATACGTTGTTCAACCTACACGAGTGATTTGTTTTTATCAGTCAAATGTATATGCTGTACATTGGTTCACTCTCTCCATCAAATCGACGTTGTTTGAACAGGTGACGAAGTGATCGGAAAGCAACATGAGATTAAGTGTTTTTCTCAAGAATACAACAGCCACTAAAACACTATATTTAATGACTAACAAAGGGAGGCGATTCTCTACAGTACGTTGCCGTATCGGGATTTCGAATTATGATGTAGAACACCTTAATTCTTATGAGCGACTCTTAACGCTCATAAGATGGTTTAATGTTTCGAGTAGCGCTCTTCTTCAGAAACACAAGAAAGTCCAATAGAAAGGAAGACGGAGGAAGAAAATCGCCAACGAAATATGTGAGTGCGTGTATGTATATGTTGTGTGTGTGTGTGTTTTGTGCGTAGTGTGTGCATGTTGTGTGTGTTTTGTGTGTGGTGTATGCATGTATGTGTGCGCGTGTGTGTGTGTTTGAGTATTTGTGTGTATGTGTATGTGTATGTGCATGTATGCCTGTGTGTGGAGGTTGTGTGTGTGGAGTAAATGTGCGCTCCTGTGTGTGTGCGTGCGTGTGCGGATGTGTGTGCGCGTGTATGTGTGTGTGTGTATATGTCAATGTATGTATAATTGTGTCCGTGTCTGTATGAGTGTGTGTTGTGTGTGTGGGAAGTGTGTG
>NC_069007.1:17803416-17804290 GCF_001194135.2 Octopus bimaculoides
ATATATATATATATATATATATATATATATAAATGTAGAAATTAATATTATTATTTTGGTCTACTCTAGACACAAGGCCCGAAATTTTGGTGGTTGGGGCCAGTCGATTAGATTGACCCCAGTACGCAACTGGTACTTAATTTATCGACACAGAAAGGATGAAGTGCAAAGTCGACCACGGCGGAATTTGAACTCAGAACATAAAGACAGACGAAATACCGCTAAGCAGTTCGCTCGGCATGCTAACGTTTCTGCTAGCTCGCCGCCTTGTTTGAATTCTATTATTAAATAACATAAATTCCAATCAGTGGTCAAATTCTATTTAAATATAAACAATAAAAAGACCACTAAATGGATCCCTTGTATTACGCAGAATACATTTTTGCTCCAGCCAATGAATCAAGGAATTGATGTTCTGAATAATTTGGCTGAGTGATAAGAAGTGAAAACTTAACTTTGAACATTGCTTTGAAAATGTTATGGCCAGAGTGTACCGGTAACATTACACGTTTTCTTCAAGCAGAAAGTCTATATCAATTTCGGTAAGATACTGTGAAACCTGTAGAGGATGTAAAATTTGAAGAAGTCAAATTTGAGGAGTTGCTACTATCCCAGAGAGAAAGTTTATATTACGAGGGAACGATGCTATTAGAAAAAGAACAAGATAAGAATACAGGTATAGACAATGGAAATTCCATTTATACCATTTATTGATTACAAATATTATTGCTTAGTTAAGATTATCAATTTTAATGTAGCGAATTGTTTTTGTAGAATTTCATTGCATCTATGTGCCTGGCATAAATTAATATATGTATATATGTCTATCTATCTATCTATCTATCTATCTATATATATATATATATATATATAT
>NC_069007.1:17806113-17807983 GCF_001194135.2 Octopus bimaculoides
AGGAAGGGGCAGTAGCAAAATATATTCATGTAATACAACAGACATTTAAAATGATAGGGTTTTTCTAAGGATGTGGGTAGTACTTGTCAGCACAATCTTTTGGATTTCTCTGAGACATGGTTCTCCTGGGATGTTATCTAGATGTTTCTCACACTGCATTCGTCATCTACTGCCACCAGAATGTCGTGCTTTGCATCAGCGTTTTCGTCTCTATTATATGAAAAATCATCTCAGACAGACATAGTTAGTGGATGTTTAAAACTAACACAAAAGGTGAACATAAAGCACCATGAAAAAATGACAAGTATGGGCTAGAATGTTCCAACAAGTGGTACGAGCACCAACCTTTGCCAATATCAGAGAATCATCAGGTGAAACTCACGTGGGATATGCCGATCTGTAAAGATAAGAAACTGACCTGTTGTGTCTCGTCGACAATGTTATGTCCTTCTTTGAACTCACTGTATATGTCACTTTATAACGTCGACTTATTAAAAGGTTATAACAATGCAAATATAAATCAAAAACAAACAATATTTCTTCTTAACGACTTTTACGACTGCCTTCACAAAACGCCTGCACACACTACACTGTCCCTCAGTGACAGCGCGCATGCGCCTTTATACGGTTTAGGACATTTGACTTGCTATTCCACAGCGGTGTCAGGATTTCACCACAAGACCACATTGTGGTAATAATTACTGTTATTATTACTACTCACAGTTATCTCCATCATCTCGTTAGCCAGTCGAAACGAGGCTTTGGAATGATATTTAAACATGGCTGACTCTTGATCAACTAATGACAGATACCATACCCTTGTTCTTAGAAGAGAAAAGCCTATTTACGGCCAATCATTTCCAGACTTCTGTATTCAACAATCTCACCAGTTCAATAACCAGAATTACTACAGAGGTATCACTCTCTTACTGAAGGAGTCCAAAGAATGGACCGTCATCGATGTAGCTATACCTACAGACCTGAATATTGTGAAAACAGTTAACCAGAAAGCCGAAAAGTATCAAGGCTTAGCAATGGAGAACATACACATTCTCTTCTATTTTTGAGTATTTCAAGTCCGTCGAATTCTTGTGTTTACACAGCATGAAACTATTAGTAGCTGATGTGTATATTAGATAACATTTAGGTATAGGTGTGTATGTGTGTCTGAGCATGTGTGTGTGTGCGGGCACGCATGCGTATGCATGAATATGTATAAATTTGCACTTTTAGTTATGTAACGTATGTACGAATGTATACATATATTTATATATATGTCTCCAGGTGTGTGCATCTGTGTGTATATGTATGTGTGTGTGAGCATGTGTGTGTGTGCACGCGCACGCGCTTGCTTGACAATGTAGGAATTTGCACTTTTAGGCGTGTAACGAATGTATACATATATGTATATGTGTGCATGTGTGTGTGTATGTCTGTGTGTGTATGTCTGTGTGTGTGTCTGTGCGGCTTGGTGACATGAAGTCTTTGATAGATGGATGTAAGTAAATACATACTAATGGATGCAGCCATGCATGACTGCGAATATTCAGACCTTATTTCATACCGGCCCTCAGGTCGAATATTTGAGATGTTTTCACCCTACCTTATTGATGTCTCCCACCGATCAGGTTCCTTTTTTCTGGCTGACTGAATGTCGCTGTATGTGTGAGTGTGTGTGTGTGTGTGTGTGCGTGTGTGTGTGTGTGTGTGTTCTTGATTTTATTGTTTCGAATTTCTCACGAATGGGAAAAGAAATACGGTTTCGAATCTAGAAACATAGCAGTCAATGGAGCATAAACATGAATCAGAACACTTTTCCACACACACAAACACACACACACACACACACACACACACACACACACACACA
>NC_069007.1:17808918-17810036 GCF_001194135.2 Octopus bimaculoides
GAATTTGAAAGAGATCGAAAGAGATGGAAATCCATTGGTGCCAAATCAGGAGAGTACGGCGGATATGGTAGCACTTCCCAGCCACGCGTTTGAAGGGCTTCCTTGGTCATATTGGTGATATGATGGCGGGTGTTGTCGTACAGCAGATGAACTCCGTGCTGCCGATTAGGTCTTTTCTCTTGAATAGCCGTGTTGAGTCATTCCATTGCCGCGAGTTGACCAAAGCCTTGTGAGTGGATTTGGTCGACGGAAACTGAAAGAACCCCGTCGTATATATGTATAAATACATGTATGTGTGTGTATGTGAAAGAGGGTTGGTGACCTTGACGTGTGTATGTGTAGGTGTGAGGACGTGAGGCTGGGAAGTGGTCAGTGCTAGTGTGTGCGTGGTGGTATGATGTGATGTGTTGTGTGGTGTGGTGGTGTGGTGGTGTGTGGTGTATGGTGTTCGGAGGTGAGGGAGGCGAGAGTGGGGAGAGCAAAGGTGGGGGTAGAGGTGGGGTATGTGGGGTATATATATATGAATGCAAGTATGTATATGCATGGAGGCATGTATTTAAGTCTATGTGTGAATATATATGACTGAGTGTGTATAAAGTATGTATGTATTATAATGTTGAAATAGATTTTAAGCTGAGGTAACGTCAACTAAAAGTAAGTTACCTGGTAATCTTTGGTCTTATATGTATCCAATATTTTTGGAGAAAAAGTCCCTTCTTCAGGGTTAAAAATGAGCTGTCCTTGGTAAGATGTTTCTTGTCGGAGATAAAATAATTTCATGATTATATTTGAATTTTCAAGTGTTTCTCTTCTTGAAAATTCAAATATAATCATAGAATTATTTTATCTCCGACAAAAAACATCTTACCAAGGACAGCTCCTTTTTAACCCTGAAGAAGGGACTTTTTCTCCCGAAATATTGGATACATATAAGACCAAAGATTACCAGGTAACTTACTTTTAGTTGACGTTACCTCATCTTATAATCTATTTGCCTTGTTTGACCTTTTACATCTTTCAACATTATATTCCATATACAATGCTTCAAGCAAACTATAAAATCTTATTATGTATGTATTATATCGGATCACAATTTAGTGCTACAAGAAATATGCGTA
>NC_069007.1:17810610-17811351 GCF_001194135.2 Octopus bimaculoides
ATATATATATATATATACATATATATATTACATTCATTTCTACTCTAGGCACAAGGCCCGAAATTTGTGGGGAGGGTGCCCGTCGATTAGATCGACCCTAGTACGCAACTGGTATTTAATTTATCGACCTTCGAAAGGATGAAAAGCAAAGTCGACCTCCGCGGAATTTGAACTCAGAACGTAAAGACAGACGAAATTCCGCCAAGCGTTTCGCCCGGCGTGTGTATGCGTAAGTGTGTATGTGTGTGCGTAAGTGTGTATGTGTATGCGTAAGTGTGTATGTGTGTGCGTATGTGTGTATGTGTGATTTCTCTTGTCCAGTTGTTCTGATTTGTAACTTGTATAGACCACGTGCGTAGAACCTGATCATTATCTGAAGACACCAGGCCGTGTTTTAGAAACCGACTGAGATAATCCTCAATGTGTGAAATTATTAGGTGTTCTACTCTTTTACTCTTTTACTCTTTTACTTGTTTCAGTCATTTGACTGCGGCCATGCTGGAGCATCACCTTTAGTCGAGCAAATCGACCCCAGGACCTATTCTTTGTAAACCTAGTACTTATTCTATCGGTCTCTTTCGCTGAACCGCTAAGTTTCGGGGACGTAAACACACCAGCATCGGTTGTCAAGCGATGTTGGGGGGGGGGCAAACACAGACACAAACATATACACACACATACATACATATATACATATATACGACGGGCTTCTTTCAGTTTCCGTCTACCAAATCCACTCAG
>NC_069007.1:17814511-17815034 GCF_001194135.2 Octopus bimaculoides
ATATATATATATATATATATATATATATATATACGAGTTTTGACAGACATTTATGTAGATATAAAAGACGGGAACGTGCAAAGGTGTTTATTGTTGTAGCGATCATCGGTTTTTCCAGTGAAGCTAAGATTATAAAGGTTGACATGTTTAGCGTTTATGAGACAATGAGCGTCGTTATTCAATGTGTTTAACAAATGAACCAATCGACCCTGTACAATCATTAATATGCATAGAAACGTATCTATATACGCATGCGTGTGCGTATTTGTGTATGTATAGGTATAGATATATACGTGTATATATGCGTACTTAAATCTATATGACATGTTCATATATACGAACACATATACATATATGTATACACACAAACACACATATACACACATGTATGTATACATCTGTATTTGTGTATCCGTATGCATGCTTAGTTCTTTAGGTATGAATATGTATGTGAGTATGTATGTTTATGAGTATGTGTATGTGTGTCTGTGCGTGTGTGTGTGTGTGTGTGTGTGTGTGTGTG
>NC_069007.1:17815134-17815613 GCF_001194135.2 Octopus bimaculoides
CGGTTGTCAATTGGGCACTGGTTACCTACAGAAATGAAAGACAAAAGCATTTTTGTGCCAAACGGAGAAGTATTTAGGTCGTCATTAGATTACTCATCTTACCTTTAATAGGAAAGATGTGTTCGTCCTTGAAATCCTCCATAAATTATACTTGGAGACAAAAATTCAAGATGGGTGGTTGTGGATGGAAGATCTGGTTAATCAAGGTTTACATTAGACAACAACACCAACAGCAAAAGACCCCTTTTTGGGTCTAGGGTGGATCTAATCGATTGGCCGCCTTCCCCACCAAATTTCAGGTCTTGTGCCTATAGTAGAAAGGGTTATTACATATACAAGGACTTACGGGATCGAACTGCGAGATACTTTAAGGTCTTTTACTAAATCACCTCTCATCGACTCAATATCCTGTTTTTGTGTTTGGGTATATATATACATACATACATACATACATGCATATATACATACATACATACATA
>NC_069007.1:17816593-17817759 GCF_001194135.2 Octopus bimaculoides
ATATATATACATACATACACACAATGGCATTAGGAATGGCATCTAGCTGTAGAAAGCATGCCAAATCAGATTGGAACCTGGTGCAACTCTCCAGCTTGCCATTTCAGGCCAACATAGAAAGCAGACACTAACTAATGATGATGACTATGATAATGCACACACACACACACACACACACACAGACATATATGTATATACATACAAATGTTCTGAAAAAAGTTATCAATTTAAAATTGCTCTTTTTTGTCTTTTATTAATAAAAAATCTTATAAATTATGTTTATTATATTAAAATGTAAACATCAATAAAAAATGCTTTCTCTGAAAAAAATCTTTTTTTAATATAAAAAAAAATTCCTAAATTATTATTATTGTTATTTTCCCTGAGCTTTCATTATTAAATGATTTGTGATTCCTAATGAACCCCCAATAGCAAAACGTACAAAATTATCGCCCATCAATGGTCCCATGGCATACATTCCAGGCTCTTTGATTGCTTCATAAGAAAAAGGGTCCACTTGGATGGGATTATGTTTACTGTCAATAGATTGGTTTACAATGGTGCCTAGATATTTCCCTTCTTGTGGCAGGAATGCTAAGTTAGGTTTAGCACCAATCAATACAACAGCTAAGGAGGTATTCAGGGTACTAATGTTGTAGCTGTTTTTAAGACACTTTATCAGGACTTTGTTATCTTTCTGCAGTTCTTCAACCTGGTGCCTGGAATATGGTTTATAAAGGTCATTCACTTCTTTACCTTTCATAAGAGAGTATACTCTGTGATATTCATGGTACATGCTTAGAGGTAACTTTTTGAAAACCAGAGATGAATCATTTGGACTGACACGAAATACATGAGCAACAGAGATATTGTTTTCGAGAGCCATCAAAATAGCATCAGCAGCAGACAGGCCAGCACCAACAACAACAACAGGATCAGAATCACTTGCAATCTCTTTTTTGGTAATCATTTGTTCAAAAGGTTTAAGAGAGTGTACCACATAAGGCAGATTTTCCCCGGTGGTGCCTAATCGGTTAGGTAGGTCCGTCGTACCTGTGGCTAAAACTACTGAGTTGCTTTGGAAACAAAAGTCCTCGTGTGGTAAAGGTTCTTGGCTATCACCTCGTTTTGCATTCACTTTATGTCCACGTACTTCCCATAAGAAT
>NC_069007.1:17818238-17819049 GCF_001194135.2 Octopus bimaculoides
ACACACACACACACACACACACACACATTGTAGTATTCCAGATAGGATTTTTTCTTTCCAAATAAACACACGTACTTATATATTCGTTCTTCGCTTGTTTATTCCTGTTCTTTATTACTGTGCTCTTGTTTCGCTTATTCCATTCCAAGCGGAGCAAGAGCACACACGAAGACAGCAAGTGTCGCTGAAGAGGTCACAGATGTGTGACGAAAGATTTGCAGACAATGGACAGGAGTTAGAATAAGAAGAGTAATGGACGAGTGAAGAAAAAAATGACCATCCCAAAATACAATATCTGTTTCAATACACGGTTCCACACTAGGAATCATGCAATATAAATTAATAAACGTATAGATAGCTATACTCTTTGTGTCTAACTATCGTTCAATTTCATAAAAAGACTTAAATCCTCACTCACACAGGTAAGGTATTCACATAGATGCATATGTGTCTGTTTGCGTATGCATGCATGCATGTGTGCATGTGTTTGCGTATGTACATTTGCGTATACGTGTGTATATGTGCAAATCTTGTACTTACCCTCCATATTCCACCAGTTGTTGCTGCGATAGACTTTGTCTGGGCCTCTGCTAACCGTCTCAGGAAATAATAATCTTTTGCCAGAATACATTTCTCTCTGATTCTTCTTATGGTTGCATCGATGGTATCATCGCTAGTCTCACCAGGTTTCAGGGTCAAATCTACGGCATAGACGTGTCTGGCAATGCCAAGAAAAATGCCCACAAACAGAAGATATTTGATGGACATTGTTGGAAAGATTTTCGCCTCTTCTCAAACGATAAAATTCAGA
>NC_069007.1:17819794-17820981 GCF_001194135.2 Octopus bimaculoides
CAAGCGTTGGTGATTAAGTAAGAAAGCATCATCATCGACATCATTATTAGAATTAATACAGCTTTGTACCTGTAGTACAAAGGGCTATTATAATTATTAGAAAGGCGACGAGCTGGCAGAATCGTTAGCAGGCCGGACAAAATGTTTAGTGGCATTTATTACGGCTTTACATCCTAGGTTCCAATTCAGCCAAGATCGACGTTGCCATTCATCCTTTCTGAGGTTGAGGAAATAAGTATCAGTCATATACTGGGGTCGCTGTAATTCGGCGTCATTTCTTACCTAAATAGGAGCAGACATGGCTGTGTGCTTAAGGCGTTAGCTTTGCAACCAGACGTTATTAGGTTCAATTCCTTCTCAAGGCAAATGTCTTCTTTTATAGCCACGGGTCGATGAATGCTTTGATAGAGGATCTGGTTGATGGAAACTGTGTGGATTCCCGTCATTGATACATGCATATATGGTGTTAGCCTACCACTACTTTGATCTGCTTATCAAACGGTATTGGTCTGTTTACGTCCCCGTAATTGAGCAGTTCGGCAAAAGAAACCGATAGAATAAGTATTGAGATCTGGCGTCTGTGGTGGCCAGATAAGATGTTCAACTTCACTAGAATGTTCCTCGTGCTATTCAGTTACAACTTTAGCTGTGTCAATTGGCATTATCATCCTGAAAGATTTCGTTTCCCTCCGGAAGCAGTTCCGCACCATAGGATGAATTTGATCAGATAAAATGCTTTAACAGTCTTGACTATTAATTCTGCCACGAAGGGAAACCATTGGGCCGGCGCATTTCCAAGATATAGCCCCCCCAGATCATCACAGATCTTCCTCCATGGGTAACAGTTGGAAGAAGGTACTCTGGGTCAAATGCTTCTTTTGGCTGTCTCTACACGTATACTCGGCCGGTGGTTGGAAATAAGGTAAAAGATGAATCGTCCGAGAAAATAACATTTTCCCACTGCTCTAGGGATCAATTATGTAGGCTTTTACTTCACTCAACACGCTTTGCAACATATATTTTTGAAAGTAGTGGTTTTCTGATTGCAGCCCTTCCTTTGAAATCAGGCTTTGTGCAGCACCCGGCGAGCAGTTTTTGTGGAAACTGGGTTCTCAAGGTGGTCATTAAGCTCTGCAGTAATTTTGAGAACTGTACTTTTGTGATCCTTTCTAACAATTCGCGTAAGA
>NC_069007.1:17823948-17824622 GCF_001194135.2 Octopus bimaculoides
AAGTTCCAATGAAGGAGCCTTGAATCTATGTTAGAGTCCGGCTCTTTCTCTATGGACAAGAAATACAGAAATGAAACTGATTGATAACATACATACATACATACATACATGCAAGGGGTACCCAAAAGAAACTGGAATTTTGCAATATTAATTTAATGACTTAGTTTTACGTTTACACGTATATCGCCATCAAAGTGTTCTCCATTTGAAGCACTCCATCGGTTCAGATCCATTTTCCACTGTTCCAGGCAGTCCTGGAACTCTTGCAACGCGATTCCTTTCAACGCCTTCGTCGCTTTTTTCTTCTTCTCCTCTTCCACATCTGCAAAACATTTTTCCTATCAGGACTTTTTTTCATTCGGGTGAATAAAAATAGTTGCAGATTGCAATGTCGGGTAAATAGGGAGAGATATGCATACCATTAACGTAGTTCTCAGATAAATTTAGCTTCACACAGAAAAGGGAAAAAAAAACGTAAAAGAGACAGAAGGAAAAATAAACATATGGACAAACAGAAACAATAACAATTCTCATCCACACAAGAAGTGGAGAGGAAAAGAAAAGAAAAATCAAAACAACAGAAACAAACACATCTAAAACAAACATGGCATCGACACTAACATCTGAAACACAAGCCGTTCAACACACGCAACAAAAACAATCACCCCCCCCCC
>NC_069007.1:17825792-17828195 GCF_001194135.2 Octopus bimaculoides
AAATGCATTTTATTTTCACCGAAATAAAACATGAATACACTCCCAACGAAACAAATTATGAAGGGGATGTTAAATACGCTTATATATAATTCATAATAAAGACATTGTTGTGTACGGAATCAATACAGTTGCATTTAATACCTAAAGCCCCACGAGGTTCCGGCAGGGGATGGTGGCGAACCCTGCTGTACCCTTCCACCACAACTTTCTCTCACTCTTACTTCCTGTTTCTGTTGTGCCTGTAATTCAAAGGGTCAGCCTTGTCACACTGTGTCACGCTGAATCTCCCCCGAGAACTACGTTAAAGGGTACACGTGTCTGTGGAGTGCTCAGCTACTTGCACGTTAATTTCACGAGCAGGCTGTTCCGTTGATCGGATCAACTGGAACCCTCGACGTCGTAAGCGACGGAGTGCCAACAACAACATGTTATATAGGCCTTAGTTCAAAATTAAACGTCTAAGTTTCGAGACAACTATTTTACGCAGTGATAGTTTGTGATACCTCATTAAACCGATGGGTTCGGATCGTTGGTCTTTAATACTTCACATATAACAAGACGTGTTTATTAACTTCCTTATTATTCCCTCTATTTTTGTAGGGATTTGCTGGATTTCTCTGAGTATATTTGATCAAGTACTGTCACTTATCTTTCATTTTTTACCTTTTTATTATTTTTTATTTTTTACTTGTTTCATTCATTGGACTGCGGCTATGCTGGAGCACCGCCTCGAAAGGTTTCAGTCGAACAAATCGATCCCAGGATGTTTTTCTTTCGTTTTTTTTTTCCGTTTTTTTTTTTTGCTTTAAGCTTCATACTTAGTCGTCATTTGCCGAACTGCAAGGTTACAAGGAAGTAAACAAATCATAACCTATTTTTAACCGGTTTCGAGGGTAACAAATACAGACATAAAGACACATGCATGTGCAAACATACGACAGGTTTCTACACAGTTTCCTCCTACCAAATTTACTCACAATGGATTTGTTGGCCCGGGAGTGTAGCAAGGGGCACTTGTACTGGGAAATATATTTCCTAGAATTTCGTTAAGCAGAAACATTATTTAAGTGCTACTTACCCAAACAAAAGTGCCTCTTAACATACATAAAATATATTTTAACTGCCTTTTCTCTCTTTTGTTTAATTTTATTCGTTTCTATGCTACCTGATTCAAAAAGGAAAAGCTTTTCAGGAGTGACGTTTCAGAATTTCCAAAATGCATTTTATTTTCACCGAAATAAAACATGAATACACTCCCAACGAAACAAATTATGAAGGGGATGTTAAATACGCTTATATATAATTCATAATAAAGACATTGTTGTGTACGGAATCAATGCAGTTGCATTTAATACCTTAACTTCAGATGTGCGTAATATATAATTGGAAATACATCCATTACGTAAACCTTCTTCAGAATCTTCATCTTTCTTGATAAATCTTAAGTAAAAATAAGACAAGTTTTAGACACAATGCAATTTATATAATCAATGATAGAATTATTGTTTCGTTCTAGTATCTTCTGCCATCTGGGAAGATCTATTATTCACTACTCAAAGAATTTCCTCTCCTTACTGGCAAAAACACTCTGCCAAGTAAATTTTTATATCCTCTTCATAGTTAAAGATCTCTTCATTCAATGAATTTTTGTATAGACCGAAACAGGTGAAAGCATAAAATTGAGAGAATATGGAAGGTGAGACAAAACCACTCAGCCAAGCCTCAGTAACTTCTATCGTGTCTGCAATCAGTTGGTCGACTAGAACAAGACGCAGAGGCTTTACAATCGAAGTCTTTTAAACCACTTCTGACACACATGTTCCGTAACAGCATCATCTCTGTACACATCGCATATCTTCCTGCAAGTTTCTGTCGCTTACTTGCCTTTTCTAAAACAAAAAGCATGTGGGATCGATAATGTTCGCTTTGATGCTCTATTTTCAGAGTGATCCACCTCTGCTCTCCTCATCACACATTCTCTCTAAGCCCCCACTTTTACTATACTAACCACTTCGCCCAATCCTTTCTCCCCCACCTGCCATGTCAACCCACTCTCTGGAATTTCCTCCTTTGTTCACGTTTATCTTGCAGTCATAAATTGTCCCGACTAAACTTCAATCCTAGAAGGATTTCGAGGTTTATGGATCCTGCGTTTTCTTTCACACTCATCCATAAAAATAGAAAGCTAACAACAAAAGAAACATCCTATTTAATGATGTTCTGGAATATTTCTTCTTACCGTGATTATTGTACACGAGGTGGACTGGGTAGTATTGGTAACATCAAAAACTTGTTCTTTTGTTTCGTTAGTGTTAGGAATGCCGTTGCCTAATACTTCTGTCTCGTTCGTAAGACGGGTCTGTGCTGCAAACGGATGACATCGTCAATTTTGAGAGGAAAATT
>NC_069007.1:17830391-17834663 GCF_001194135.2 Octopus bimaculoides
TATATATATATATATATATATATATATATATATATATATATGCACACTCATATGGATGGGAGTAACTTTTGTGTTTCAATCACAATAGAATCGACAGGTTGATGATCCGGAGAAGTATTATTACATATGATGGAAAGTTTTAAAAAGTTAGCAAAAACGAAAGGAGTATAATATAATTGGAATGAGTCTTGAGTTGTATCCTGGGAGTGCGATGGTGCTCATCTGTTGAAAGTGAAATTTTCCAGTCGGATATGATAATTCCGTGTTTTCAACGTAGTTCTCAGGGAGATTCAGCGTGACATAGAATGTGACAAGGTCAGCCATTTGAAACACCGGAACAAATCATTCTTGCTAGCCGAGTGGATTGGAGCAGCGAAAAATAAAGTGACTTGCTCAAGGACACAATACTCGGCCGGGAATCGAACTCATGACTGTACGATCGCGAGTAACATACTCCTTGCCACTAAACTGGCAGAATCGTCTTTGTTGTTGGGACTCCGTCGGTTGCGACGACGAGGGTTCCAGTTGATCCGATCAACGGAACGGCCTGCTCGTGAAATTAACGTGCAAATGGCTGAGCACTCCACAGACACGTGTACCCTTAACGTAGTTCTCGGGGGATATTCAGTGTGACACAGTGTGACAAGGCTGACCCTTTGAATTACAGGCACAACAGAAACAGGAAGAAAGAGTGAGAGAAAGTTGTGGTGAAAGAGTACAGCAGGGTTCGCCACCATCCCCTGCCGGAGCTTCGTGGAGCTTTAGGTGTTTTCGCTCAATAAACACTCACAACGCCCGGTCTGGGAATCGAAACCGCGATCCTATGACCGCGAGTCCGCTGCCCTAACCACTGGGCCATTGCGCCTCCACGGCAGAATCGTCAGTAGACCGACAAACTGCTTTGTGTTATATATTATAGCTTCACGTTCTGGGTTCAAATTCCACCGAGGTCATCTTTACCTTTCATCTTTTCGGTATGGGGGTGGGGGGTGCAATTCGACTTACCCTCCCCTCAAAATTTCTGGCTTTGTGCTAAAATTCGAAACCATTATTATCACCATTATTTCCATTTCGCTTCTGAGAGCTCTTGATTTTTCTTGCTTCGGTTAATTCTGTAAGAGCGGACCACAACCTGGCAAGGGTCTCACTGGGTCTCCACTATGCGCAACATCCAAGCACCAAACTCAAAGTCCGCGATCTCCCCAGTAATACAGTTTTCTGAGCATGCTTTATCCTCAAGTTATTTGTACAAGTTGGCTCCAAGTCTCACCCAGAGACCTCAAGAGACAACAAGTTAGAAGTTCATGTAGGTGTTATGCCTAGGGTACCATATATTTGGATTTGTACATAGTGTTGTTCTAGAGAATGTTTAAGAAACCATAAGAAAATTATGTGTTTGTTTTAAAATTTGAGATCACATAGACAGTATTTTACGTAGGATATGGGCAGTTCCCATGAGCACTATCTTTCGAACTTCAGCCATTTTGGGGTTTCCTGGTATCTGAGATAGGTATCAATCAGCCCCTTTTGCTATCCTTCCAGGGCACATATGACAACAGGTATTATTTTAGCCTTCAGGTTCCACAGTTTGCCAATTTCTATTTCAAGATCTTTATACTTGCCCAGTTTTTGGTAGGTCTTTCTTGATAGATACATTTATCATCATCATCATCATCATCATCATTATTATATGTTTGACTTTTGCTTTGCATTTGTACAAGTTGGCTCCAAGTCTCACCCAGAGACCTCAAGAGACAAGTTAGACGTTCATGTAGCTGTTATGCCTACGGTGCCATATATTTGGTTTCGTACATAGTGTTGTTCTAGAGAATGTTTAAGAAAACATAAGAAAATTATAAGTTTGTTTTAAAATTTGAGATTACATAGACAGTATTTTACGTAGGATATGGGCAGTTCCCATGAGCACTATCTTTTGAACTTCAGCCATTTTGGGGTTTCCTGGTATCTGAGCTAGGTAGCAATCAGCTCCCTTTGCTATCATTCCTAGGGCACCTATGACAACAAGTATTGTTTTCGTCTTGAGGTTTCACATTTTGTCAGTTTCTATTTCAAGATCTTTATACTTGCTCAGTTTTTTGGTAAGTCTTGACAGATACATTTTATTGTTATCATCTTCATCATCATCATCATTATCATCATCATCATCAACACCATCATTATTATTATTAACGAGTATTATTATTATTATTATTATTATTATTATTGTTGTTGTTGTTGTTGTTGTTGTTATTCGACATTTGATAGTTTCATGCAGATTTCTACTGTATCACCTGTTACACCTCCGTGTTGCTGAAGTGTGTGCAGCATTGTATTATTATTATTCGGCCGATAACTGATGAGATATTTAAAGATTAGCTAATTTTTTTTTTTTTCAGATAAAAGAAAAAAATCAAAAGAACGAAATCCTGGCACACCTTCGCAGACCTCATTTATCACTTTATCAGGTAACAATTGGAAAAAATTACAGGTGTGTGGATAGCGTATCGGAAAACGAATCGAGAGGTTGGCGGTTCGCAACTTGTGCCCTTCTCAGTTGTATTTATGCTAATATTTTAAAATGAGCCATGACGGAATAAAACGTGTTTATTGTGAGATCGTGAGATCGATTCTCGAGCAGAGCGGGCGATGCGATGTGGCCTTGAGCAAAGCACTTCATCTCACGCTGTTCTGCTGTCACTTCGACACCTCAAATGTGGTACACAATTCACCTGTAGAGCCAAATGGTGGACTGCGTAACATTGGGAATTTATGAGGTTATTCTAGGACTTCTTTCCACTTGTTTTAAGGCTTTCCCTAAAGCCTGTCTAACAAGATTCAAGAAATTCCAATAGTGCTTATGAACGTCCATCCCTAACTTTATCTGATTACCTTCATTTTTATTTTCAGTAACTCCGTCGCTTACAACGTCGAGGGTTCCAGTTGATCCGATCAACGGAACAGCTTGCTCGTAAAATTAACGTGCAAGTGGCTGAGCACTCCACAGACACACGTGTACCCTTAACGTAGTTCTCAGGGGATATTCAGCGTGACACAGTGTGACAAGGCTGACCCTTTGAATTACAGGCACAACAGAAACAGGAAGAAAGAGTGAGAGAAAGTTGTGGTGAAAGAGTACAGCAGGGTTCGCCACCATCCCCTGCCGGAGCCTCGTGGAACTTTTAGGTGTTTTCGCTCAATAAACACTCGCAACGTCCGGTCTAGGAATCGAAACCGCGATCCTATGACCGCGAGTCCGCTGCCCTAACCACTGGGCCATTGCGCCTCCACATTTTCAGTAAGCATAGGGTTTTTCTGACTCATCGTTATCATTTATTTTTTCAAAAAAAAAAAAAAAATTCCTTCAGCTTGTGATGGCGGACAAACTGAAATAGCCCTTGAGCTAGTTTATTCTTGTCGAAATTCTTAGTGCTTGGGCAGAAACTCAGCCCAAGCTCCAAAACAGAGGCATCGTTATGCTTTGTGTAACATAGTTCACTAATGTCACTTTAAACTGTTTCTTCTAACAGATCTACTTAACCGTTCGACGGTCCGGTCTATTATATGAAATACGCAAATAATATTTCCCTAACATCCATGCATCATATGATACGCATTTCCGATATCTTTCAACCACCAGAGTAACTCGAGACTTGTGAAGGGTAAGTTTTATATTAATCAGAACGTATGAAACGAGGGTTAATTAAACATCACAAGACAAGCATGCACTTTTAGGACAAACTTATAAAAATGATTTGAATAGGCAAAGAGTTAATGAAGATTACTCAAAGCGACATTCTACCAGTCATAACTGTATGACTTGTATTCAATCATATTTGTATTCAGTCATACAGTCATAACTGTATGACTGTATGACTTGTAGTCAATCGTCAAAGTATTATTAGCAGGTTTTTTTTTGCGTCATTGAAGCATTTATAAATAACAACGACAACAAAACAGCACTGCCTAATTTCTAGTTTATTAGAAATTTCTTAAGGATAAGTTTTGAATGTATTTCCTCTTTGGTGCGAAACAGCTGGATATTTTAAAGGTTTTAATTTCCAGTGACATTCACAAAGAAATCGACTTTATAATTCTTACAGTACTTGTTACTAAGTGGCATTGAAATCGTGCGTGACACTTGAAAGGGAAAACTTCTGATGTGGTGTAAGAAGTACTTTAGGCTGTCGTGATTCAACAGTATTTGACAAATACGTGGTACAATTCCTTTTTTGTAGATTTGTTGCACTTTTCCCCCCGCAAAAAAAAAAAAAA
>NC_069007.1:17835757-17840148 GCF_001194135.2 Octopus bimaculoides
ATTAATTAATATCGATTAATTATCAAGAGGCCAGCACATGTAAAGAATCAAAGAGATTCAGAAATATTATCTGCAATCTCAGGGGATTAAGGTACATTTAAAAAAAATAACGTCAACCACTAACGTGGACAATTAATGCGCTAGAAATAGATCACATCTTGTGTCTATTAAGACCTAAAATGTTCTCAACATGAAATATAGCAGCATACCAAAAACGCGAGCGGGCAAGACATTTAAAATTACCTAAAAAAGCATTATTAAACAGGAACTAGTTTCGGATTTAACAAATTCTTACCATTTGTCTATTCCTCATCAGCCTGATTTGTAATTTAACCGTAATCATCAGAATCGTATACAGAGTTGCCCACCGCCATGGGTGTGTGTGCATTATATATATAAGCTTGCCGTTAAATAGACTCAACCAAAAGTGCTCACAGGTTGTCAGGTGATAGTGTTCAAACGAGAAACGAAGGCAAGACATAAGCATTCCTATATAAAAAGGTGACAGTGGCCATGATGTCTTTAGACTAGAGTCGACATTGTAGGGCAAACATTGGGAAATGTTACAGATTGGACGTCGTCGCTTAGTTACAGGAATATAAAGGGCCCCTTAAATCAGTTGAAAGAAGGTGTAGGTGAGGGGTGATGTAGTAGAGTTGTTTTAACTGTGGAAAGAGAATACCTGGACATGTTTGTTCCGGTTTTCAGCTTTCCAATTTCGAATTGCCTCGAGATCAGCTTTGCTTTTAATTCTTAGGGGGTCGACCTCCGCAGTTCAATAAAAAGAGAGACCGATAGAATAAGAGGTTGGGTTTTGAAAATAGCTAAATACTGGGGTATAAAACCCTTGAAAGCAGTGCCCCAACATGACCGTGAGTCTAAGGAATGAAACAGGTAATAGATAAAAGATACCTATTGTCTTCGATTTGTTCGATTAATCCAATGGTTCTCAAACATTTGTTTTACCTGTGGACCTCTTTGATCCCTATTTCACCTAGTTAGACCCTCATAGTCATCAGGTGTTTAAAAAAGTCCTATTATATTTTGTTGTGTCTGAAAAGAGCTATTCTGTCGTAATGACTTATTAATTAACAGACTCACCTGTTCAGTTCCTTATTTATTTATTTATTTATTCTTAAATTTTCGTTGCTTCTTGCAACCTCTTCCATAGTTGTTGACTCTCTATTAATAAATAAATGCGCCCGTTTTTAAAGCTTAGCCCGGTTTCCCGGTTTCATTTGCGTATGTGTTCCCCAGCTGGACGGGACGCCAGTCCATCGAAGCGTTACTCATTTTTGCCAGCTGAGTGGACTGGAGCAACATGAAATGAAGTGTTTTGCTCAAGAACTCAACACGTCGCCCGGTTCGGGAATCGAAACCACAATCTTACGATCATGGTGCTGACATCCTAACCACTAGGTCACGTGCCTCCACTGACTCTCTATTATGTTTTCATAATTAAATATTATTAGGAAGTGTATAAAAATTGTTAAAATATTTTGCGTATGTATAACTAACTAATTACACATAAATTTCGTATGGACCCACAAGGGTGATATGAACCCTAGCTGACAACCACTGTACTAATCCCTTCGAGGTGGTGCCTCACCTTGGCCGCAGTTCAAAGACTGAAACACGCAAAAGACAGATGAAAGCTAAATGTTACTCGTTGTAAAATAACTTCCGACCAACAATTCGCCATAAGGAGTGGCAATATTTCAAACAATGAAATTCAAGTCACAATTTTGCATAGCACACACCGTTGAAAATGAAATAAAATAAAATAAAATGACATAACGTAAAATCGTGACTAAATTCCATTTAGGAGAGTGAAAATATTCATATTTATGGTTTGGGTTTCAATTAAAACCGTGATATAAAGCAGGTGGATGTGTGAAAGGTTTCCACTTCACAGAGAAATTCACTACATTAACTATTTACAATGTCAATTCACATTCGGGATTAATAAAGCTTGAGGTACAGAAATACTGAGATTAGAAAAAGAATTTTTACAGTTGTAGGCATTGTTGGTGGTGATAATAGTGTTGGGTTTTGTGGTGGTGCAGTCGGTGGTGATAGTGGTGGGAATGTAGCTGTTGTTGCAAGCTTAATTTTTTTTTCTGAGTGCGCTAGTTGTTGGTTTCCACTGTCAGGTCAGCTCTGACCCAGGAGTCCTGTAACAAAAGACATTCCAATAATGAGCAACCCGTCTTACTTTCAGATGTTGTATAACTAAGACTACATTTACTCATTCATGGCTTCCTTCACTTTTAAGAGTTTCGGTTGAGAGGGATTTTGGCTGCTATTTCTAACAGTTCGTTATTATGAAATAGTTGCATTGTTGACATGTCGATTGCGATGTATATAATAAAAGTTGTACACACACACACACACACACACACACACACACACACACACACACACACACACACACATATATATATATATATAAATTTTCAAAGGCGAATAAGCATCGACAGCTAGCAAGCCAAGCTACTCCAGACTGATGAAGAGCAATGACTCTGAAACTAGTCTCTGGATGCTGGCTTTGCTGGGTGGAGGTGCTTATCTCCCCTGTTTGAAAACATAAGGATACAGAACGCTTGTGTCACATAGCCAACTGGAAAACGATGTTTCCTGGAGCTAAATAGCAGTAGCATTCTTCCCTTTTCATACTTTTTATCCTTTCTTTTCATGCCGCGGAGTCAAGAGGCACAGTTTGGTCAACGAATATTTTAAAAGAAATCTAGGTGTAGCGGAAATGTGTAGCAAAAGATGTTGTTGATGTAGCAGATGTTGTCGACATCAAAGTAAAACAATGAGGAAGGTATCGGGTTGTGGTTTAAATAATTTATTTAATCGATACTTGCATTTACGTGTGGTATACACAAGGAAAGCCGCTACATGACATTACCAACTTGCTTCGAGTTGACGAAGTAAAATATGAACAGGGGATATACTGTGTCGATGTGATAAGGTAGAACCAGGCATGTTTTGTGTCTGTGTGAGCGTTGGTCATTCGGTCATGTCTGTTTATGTTCTGTGACCGCTACTGTGTTGGGTCGTTCATGCTGAATATGTGGATCTCGATTGTCTGCTATCACTTGAGTGTTTGCCTGTTGATGGCCATTTGATTATTTGTCGTGTGTCTGACTGTATTTATAATGGTCATCCCAGCTAGAAGGACAGACATACCACAGGAGTAATTTCTACCTATGTAGGTCGCCTCCTGTCCACTTGAACCTTCAATGACACAGCTCAGATCGGAGGTCGAAGAAAAAGACATCCATCACTTTTTCACAATACAAAGAAATTTCTTTCGCGCCTGTTTGGCTAGTGGTGGATCAGACGAGCAAGAATCCTTAGATTCGGTTTCGAATCTCAGCTCAGAAAAAAAGAAGTGTTAGTTTTTACATAGGGATTGATAGAAGCAAATTCAAATTTGATGTGTTATGATGCATGCTTTACATTTCAATACCAGCATCGCAAAGCATAAATGATGTTAACTATAATGATAACGCATAAAGGCGAGTCTGCTGATAAAATTGAAAGAAACTATGTTGGTGAATAGTAAATAATTAGAACAGGAACCTAGACAGCAACTTATCACCTATATATCTATATATATAAAGAGTATTTTAATTATTTCAGTAATTTTTGTTATAAAAATTCTGTCGAGAAAACGGGGAGGGAGAAATGAAATCTGCTAACTGGAGCACAAGCAACTCGCCAAAGCGAGTGGTAACTTCGAAAAAACATATAATAAAGTAACACAAGACAGTATATCTGACTCTTCAGTTCTGTCGAAGACAACGTCTATACTATCGTATGAATGATGAGCTACGCGACGTACCCACAGTCAAACTGTGAATGACACTCCCAAGAATTTACAGCTTTATAAGTGATGCAAAAAAAAAAAAATAACAAAAATAAAATAGCAAACAAGGAAAATACGTTGCTTGCACGACAGTAAAGATTAGCAGTTTTTTCTGTTGCTGTATGTCCCAGTTCATGAAGAACGTTGACAACTGAGGAGACCTTGAGAAAAACCCGCCTGACCCATGACAGTGTGGGAAATAGATGTAAAATGATACTGTTATCATGATACTGTTGTCTAGATAGATAGATAGATAGATAGATAGATAGATAGATAGATAGATAAACAGATAGATAGATAGAAAGATAAATAGACAGACAGATAGATAGGTTTCTTTATTAGCCACACAGGGCTCAACACAGAGGGGACAAAATACAAATGTAGAGTTTTTCTTTTCGAGGGGGCCGAAAACAAAGCAGAAAAAAAACAAAAGTGGGGACAATGATGAAAAAAAACATCGCAAAACGTTTGGGGTATTTACAAAAAATACGAAATAATACAAAAAATTCCCAAT
>NC_069007.1:17846648-17848294 GCF_001194135.2 Octopus bimaculoides
CGTTAGTTTGATTGTTTTTTCTTTTTTTTTATTTCACCACCGAACTGACTAAAATTCTATTTTAACCGTCATTATTAAAAATGACCAGCTGTTTTGATGTGTCAACTATATTACCAAGTTCAATGATCACAAGTCGACTGTCGTAAACAATGATATGCTTTTCGACTGTATAAAAAATAAGCTCAAAAATATTTTTAGAATGTGCTTTTTATTAGACTAATGGACCAATACACACAGTGTGTGTGTGTGTGTGTGTGTGTGTAATATAGTCGAGTAGTACATCTTTGGTTATGACAGTTAGAAAGTTGCTATTGATTTCGCGTCTATTATTCCACTTGGCAATATAACCGGTTCGTTAATAGTGCTGGCCTGAAGTACATAAAGGCTCTACTAATGGAGGTACAAAAAAAAAAAAATGTTTTGGTCAGTTTGGTAGGTGATTAAAAAAAATATAATAAACAAAAACAAATTAAAAAAACCTGACGAGAAAACTGCGAAACGAAATTATGTATTCTGAGAGGACACAGTCACCTCCCTTCCACCAAGTGGAGATAATCGTTCCGCTGAAAGTAGTGGCGGCGCAATGGCCCAGTGGTTAGGACAGCGAATTCTACGTACAGCTATGGTGTGAGTTTCGTATCAGTTGCGTATGTTTTACTGTTGGAAGAGTATTCTCCCCTTTACTGCATTTAGCCGCTAAGTATTACGAATGAAATCCCTCTTTTCATTCCAGATTTTAGACAAGAGGGGTTCAAAATCTTCTTGAGAAGGGACCTTTTCCCAATAAGGATTCCCATCCTTATCTCTCAGTATAATACCTATAGGCTGAAAGCAATCCTGTGGCTTATACTAGTTTGTTCAAATATTCACATGCGGTATGTATGTATGTATGTATGTATGTGGAAGAGAGCGAGAGGTGTGCATGCGTGGGTGCGTGCGTGTGTGTGTCTTATTGTGTTGTGTTTGTACCCCACCACCTTTTGGCAATCCATAGAAAATTTATTTTAGAAACGTAATCTTCCCCGTGTGCAGACGTGTGGACGAGAAACTTACATAAACTGACGCATTTTCGGACATAATTGAACTTGTTCGAAGGGAGGTAATTCTATCGCTGCCAGAATGCATTTTCAGTTCGGGCAGTGTTACGTTTCTGTTTTTGAAAATTTAATTTAATTTTTATCTTATTTGTGACAAGTGCAGTGTTTTTACCGCCATTGGTAAAAAGGCTACATGCTTCGGACCTGCAGATCTGATGTGTCACCTACATTAACCTAATGCAATGGAACTCCTGCATTTCAGCTGCACAGGGTTCTACATTAAATCCCTCGGAATCAGAATACAATGTCGTATGGTAGCCAGTATCTACTTAAGGAGCTTGGTGTAATTATCACAAGAGTCTAGGAATCCGTACAATGCACTACAAATATATTCTTTTATTCTTTTATCTTGATTCAGTCATCTGAAGAATCTATTAGAGTAGATGCAAGCGCTAATATATGATTTATAAAAGCATGCGACATATTAATAAAAATCTGTAAATGTACAACCGTCCAAATCTCTGAGTACCTTATTATTTTTTTCTAATATATAATACCTGTACATCAACTCCAAAACTTCTAATATATATATATATATATATATATATA
>NC_069007.1:17848432-17851254 GCF_001194135.2 Octopus bimaculoides
ATATATCGGTCAGTTGTCCTTAAGTCTAAAATGTATCAAAAGGTTTCTTGAGTTGTATTTACCTAGTCAAGTAGTTTATCATTGGTTTTGGCGGTCAGAAAATAACCAACGCACTTGGTAATACAGGCGAAACATCAGACTAGCCGAACACAAGCATATAACGTGTTATTAATGGTACTAAAAATACAGTCTCCGTCAGTTTGCTGGTGAACAAAGCAGAAAGTATAAATACCTTTAAGTGAAAACACCCCAAAATGGAAATACATTCGGGGAGTGATAGAGTTACTTCCCTTAGAGCGATTCTTCCTGTGTCTGAAAATGGCTGCCTTTGTACTTTCTTCTTTTCTCTAATCTGCAAACGGGGAAAACCACGTTTCCAAAACAAAATTTCTATCACATGTAAAAGCAAAGTGTTCACATGGTGGATAAGCCAGTTATCGTCTCTGATATAGGAAAACATGGAGTGTGCTAGAGGCGTGCTTAGACAAGTTATGTTATCTCTGAACAATGTTGCCTCCCGACGATGTATTTACTTCGATTATGATACATAGATAACTATTTAAATCTAATATAGCCTTTTATTTTTTCATATTCAGACGGGAAGTTATTTGCACCTCTGTTTCTACACACACGTACACACACACACACACACACACACACACACACACATACACACACACACACACACACACGCACGCACACACACATACGCACGCAAGCACACACACAAACACGCACACACACACATATTTATATATATGTATGCATATATATATTTATGTATATGTATGTATGTACATATATGTATGTATGTATGTATGTATGTACGTATGTATGTATGTGTGTGTGTATGTTTGTATGTATGTACGTATGTTTGTTTGTATGTATGTATGTATGTATGTATGGATGGATGGATGTATGTATGGATGGATGTATGGATGGATGGATGGATGGATGGATGGATGGATGGGTGTGTCGGGTCACTTATGAGGTCCCTCGTGAGTGCTACTGGTTACATGGAATCCAGTAACAACCTGTTGCAACGTTGGGTTATCGGCGACTAAACCGGCCCCTTCCCCAACTAGGCTCTTCTGGTGGTGAGGAGAATTGTTAGAATCCCAGCAGAACTAAGAACAAGACATGGCAAAAGAACGGATGAGCCGAAAGTAGGTTCAACAACTATGTAGGAATAGCATGGGCCCTCAGAAATTTTGGGTCGGTGTCCGGTGTGCTGGAAGACCATTGTGAGCGAAGCACCCCTCAGATTTTGTTAAAGCATGTCTCAAGGAGATGGTTACTCTGATATAAAACTAGATATGCAGGGAATGGTATTTAACATTTTGGGAATTCTTTACTTATGTTTGAGATCATGTTGCGTCCACATTCCTGAGCCTGTGACTCATATTGGCCCTGGTTATCTTGCACTGGTTTGTCTCTGCATCATGTCAGTTGGGTGGAGAGGGTCAGTGAGGTGCTGTGCAAGACTTATTTGACCTGTAATTGTAGTTTGTGCAATCGCCGGCGAGGCAGCTATCCGATGCCCAAACCAGAAGGTGGGCCCCGCGTTGAGCATGGAAGTTGCGAGCGCGAACCTGGATTAGGCCGACTGCTGATGCAATAGCCCAATGCAGATAAGATAATCTCGCTAAAGCCGAACAGACAAAGGACGGTAGCACACACTGGCTCTTGAGTAGAATTTGGCATCTGGATATCTCTATCTCGTAGATACCCTATTGTGCCGCCAGGCAACAGAGCAGAACGGAGTAGTCAACGGATGTTTATACATAAACTGGCCTATCAATGTCTGGAGTGCAGGCTTCGTCTGTTTGTATATGTCTCGATACTACACTAGTATTCACATGTATGTGTACCTATACACACATACACACGCACGCACACACACACACACACACGTACGCATACACATACATGCTTTCCCATATATATGCACCTGCATATGTTCGCATGGGCACAGGCATAACATAGGCCTACACACACTCTCTTACCAGCAAACAGTTAAGTCGGTCACTCAGATGTACTGCCGCACGTATCGATGACGTTAGCTCTTTATCTGGGTTAGTAATACGTATAATAAATGCTTCTGACTTAGCATACAATGGGATACACCACGAATATAAATAATACAACAGTTATTTCAATAATTCAGTATAAGGATATCAATTATACAATATGCATTTTGTTCAGGCAACAGATGAATGATCAGTCTATGCGTATTAATTGAATAAACAGACCATAGCATTTTGCTTCGGCATGGCCAGTATATGTCCAGTCCATAACATATGAAAACGCATTACAGTCTGATTTGTATATATTCAATGTTGTGAACCATGCGATGATGCTCTGTTCATCACTCAGAAAGCAGTATTTTGGGATAACCAGAAATCCGTGCAGGACAACGTTCAAACAAGTATAATATCCGCAGACACGCGTAGGCTTCACGTAATTCTCGGGGTGATTCAGCATTACACAGAATGTGGCGAGAAAGGTTGGCCCCTATCAAACACTGATACAACAATATATATATATGTGTATATATATATATTTACACAGACATGCAGGAAGTAAATAGACACCTTTAATTTTCAAATTTTTTTTATTTAATACGCAAAGTGAACAATTGAAATGTAATCGATTGGTAGGACTACATACTCTAGTATTTAGTTGACATTCCCTTTGCAGTTTTTGATTCAGAAACTCTTTTTGGCATTGAACTAATGAGCTTTGTGATTGTCTCTTGTGGAATTTCTGCCCACTTTTCACGCAACAATCGAAATAATTCATCTTTAGATTTAGGTTTCTGG
>NC_069007.1:17852184-17856367 GCF_001194135.2 Octopus bimaculoides
TATATATATATACATATGTATATGTTTATATATGTATATATATATATTTACACAGACATGCAGGAAGTAAATAGACACCTTTAATTTTCAAATTTTTTTTATTTAATACGCAAAGTGAACAATTGAAATGTAATCGATTGGTAGGACTACATACTCTAGTATTTAGTTGACATTCCCTTTGCAGTTTTTGATTCAGAAACTCTTTTTGGCATTGAACTAATGAGCTTTGTGATTGTCTCTTGTGGAATTTCTGCCCACTTTTCACGCAACAATCGAAATAATTCATCTTTAGATTTAGGTTTCTGGCGAGTGTTTCGTACAGCTCTATCTAGTATGCTCCAAAGACTTTCAATTGGGTTCATGTGAGGAGATTGGCTCGGCCAAGGAAGCTTTTTGATCCCATTTTCAGTCAGCCATTATTGATGCCTTTTCGCTGCATTTACTGACTCTAGAGCTACTACTACTGCGGAAAATGGTGACATTGAGGAATATTACTGCGTGAGGTAGGATTTCAGAGTGTCGGAGCCCAGTCACATAGAACTGATCAGCACTGCAGAAAAGGAAGCGGTGTCGATAAAATATGTACCAGTTAAACACTGGGGTCAATGTAATCAATTAAGTCCCTTCACTTAAAATTCTGATCCTAAGCCGACATTTGAAACCAAAGGCGGCAAAGCGACAGAATTGTTAGCAAGCCGGACTAACTGCTTAGTTGCATTTCTTCCGATTATTTATGTTCACCCTTTAGATGTCGATACAATAAATCAACTAAAGGAATCAAAGTCATTGGTATGGACTACACTTTAGTCCTAAATTGACTGGCCTTATTCCACCTTCACAAAGATGAAAAGCGAAAATTGGCCCGGCTGGAGTGTTTCTATATTTAAAAAATAAATGCTTTTAGTTGTGTAGTATTTTGCATGTTCACAGAATCATGTGTGGTGTTAAGGTTTTAGATGCAACTGTATTGATTCCGCACACAACAATGTCTTTATTATGAATTGTATATAAGCGTATTTAACATCCTCTTCATAATTTGTTTTGTTGGGAGTGCAGACAGGTTTTATTTCGGTGAAAATAAAATGCATTTTGGAAATTCTGAAACGTCACTCCTGAAAAGCTTTTCCTTTTTGAATCAGGTAGCATAGAAACGAATAAAATTAAACAAAATAGAGAAAGGGCAGTTAAAATATATTTTGTGTATGTCAAGAGGCACTTTTGTTTGGGTAAATAAATCTTAAATAATGCTTCTTCTTAGTGGAGCAAGGAGGGTTTTTTAAATAAATTTCAAAAGAATTTTATTTATTTATTTATTGCTAACGTACGCGTAGGCATGGCTGGTGATCAAGAAACTCGTGCGGATATGTCTAGACTTCTTAGTTCAGGCAAATCAGCAGGCCTTTGAAAGCATTCCCGGCATTATCCACTTGCCTGAAGGAGCAAAGTTGCACGTATCGGTGGAAGGATGCAAACCGCGATGCTATCTCTGTGGGCAGAGGGACCACCTCAAAGTTCTTTGCCCGCTGGGAACAAACGAGAAACACCCCACTCCAGCATAGGAGACTCCCACAATAGCGCTTACAGCAGCAAACACAGGCTGCACCAAAAATAACTCTATCACCAGCCAAAGCAGCAACGACTGCACAGTGTGCAGAGAAAACATCAACAGCTACAAAGACACCAACGAAGATCACCACAGAAGCAGTAACGGTATAAGTGACAGCAGCACCGTCCACAATGGAAGGGATGTCATTTGCAGCAGCAGCAGCAGCCGCCAAAGGTACTCGAAAGAGCAACACTAAGAACACTGTTTGTGTTGTTGGCACTCCGTCGCTTACGACGAGGAGTGTTCCAGTTGATCCGATCAACGGAACAGCCTGCTCGTGAAATTAACATGCAAGTGGCTGAGCACTCCACAGACACGTGTGCCCTTAACATAGTTCTCGGGGATATTCAGCGTGACACAGAGTGTGACAAGGCTGACCCCTTTGAATTACAGGCACAACAGAAACAGGAAGTAAGAGTGAGAGAAAGTTGTGGTGGAAGAGTACAGCAGGGTTCGCCACCATCCCCTGCCGGAGCCTCGTGGAGCTTTACGTGTTTTCGCTCAATAAACACTCACAACGCTCGGTCTGGGAATCGAAACCGCTATCCTATGACCGCGAGTCCGCTTCTCTAACCACTGGGCCATTGTGCCTCCACACTAAGAACACTGCAGAACCGACAACAGCAGCTCGAATGGGAGAAACCGCCTCGACAAACAACAGCCCACCTGTTCTACCCTTCCCGAGGCTGACCAAGAAAATGCCAAACTAGCAAAGAAAGGTTAGAGGAGAATTCCCGAAAGGAAAAAACGCAAAATGGAAACCATCCTAGCTCCTCCCCCGCAACACAGTGGCACGATCACCAACTGCATCACCCACATTACCAACACCACCAATACTACTGCCAGTACCGCACATCATGCAAAAACCACTGTCGAAAACAATAGTGAATCTCACTGCAATCAACACAATATACACAATATATATATATGTGTATATATGTATCTAGAAAGAACAGTATATATTTGCATGTGTGTGTGTGTGTGTGTGTGTGTGTGTGTGTGCGTCTGTGTGTGTGTCTGTGTGTCTGTGTGTGTCTGTATTTGTAACCCCACCATTGCTTGACAACCGATGTTAATGTGTTCCCATAACTTAGCGGTTCGGCAAAAGTCACTGATAGAATAAGTACTAGGCTTACGAAGAATAAATTCTGGGGTCGATTTTATCTTCCAAAGGCAGTGCTCCAGCATGGTCGCAGTCACATGACTGAAACAAGTAAAACAAAAAAAAACAAAAAACTATGCGTTTTAATCCCGAGAATCATGTGTGGTGTTCAGGTTTTAGGCGCAACTGTATTGGTTTTAGGTGCAAATGTTCAGGTTTTAGGTGCAAATGTATTGGTTTTGGACATGATATAGTCTTTATTGTGTATTATGCATATATATTTATCATCCACTTTGTAATGTGTTTCGTTGGAAGAGTAGACCTGTTTAGTCTCGGTGTAAATAAAATGCATTTTGGAAATTCTGAAACGTCACTCCTGAAAAGCTTTTCCTTTTTGTATCAAGTAGCAGAGAAACAAACAAACATAACAATGGATATAGATATGCTGTGAATCATTTTTATTTACGTAAGTAACTCTTTAATGAAGGATGTGCGTGTATGTATTTTTTATGTCTATGTTTATCACCTTCGACACTGCTTGAAAATAGGTTATGATTTGCTTACCTCCTTGTAAATTTACAGTTCGGCAAATGAAGATTAAGTATGAAACTTAACGGAAATAAGTAAAAAAAAAAAAAAGAAAACAAAAGAAACTAGAAAAGCACTCGGAGAGGGCAGACCTCCGCCAAGCAGCTCTTTTCCACCCAGATATACGCATGCTGAAAATCACCCACCATTACCACCATCACATCAGCATCACACCTCACACCGCTCCTGTCGCCATTATAACCACCAATACTATTTTATCCTCCTCCCATACTTATCTCGACCATCATCATCATCAACACTGTATCTCTGCTTTCACCACAATCACCGTCAAAGCTACGATCACCACAATCAGTTTCTTTACACAGTTGAAAATCCATTATCCGATACTTATGAGACCGAGATTGGTGCAGATTTCTGAGTTTTCTAATTTCGGAGTGCTTTATCAAAAAAAAAAAAAAAATTGCATCTACAAAACGGAACAGTTTGAGGATAGAAACCAAGTCTAAACACAAAAGCTTATGGACATACTCTGAATGTAGTTCTATATAAATCTTTAATAATTTCTTTTATACCGAAGGCCATCAGAAATGTTAAGATATCAGCCTCTTCCTATGTTGTCATGCTTTGATTAAAAGGTTGCAGCATAGATTAGATTACTTCGATAAGTTTTGGCCGAAGTTGACTCAGGCCATGTCTAATTTAACAGCACCATCTGGAAGAGATACACAGTCAGCTCTGAGGAACCGTAGCGCATTCAAGCAGAGGGTTATTGTTTTCAGAGACATATCTGGGTGTGGCTGGTTTATCTGGTATTTGTTGTGGGTAATCATCTAGGGAGCGTTTGAATGCCTTGAAGTCACTTTCCTCCTTTATGTGTGTCTGGCACGATGTTGAAGAGAGCAGGGCCAATTGAAGTGAAATAGTTG
>NC_069007.1:17860747-17861880 GCF_001194135.2 Octopus bimaculoides
GAAATAGAAAAACTTTCAAAATACAAAGACCTGGAAATAGAGATAACTCGAATGTGGAATCTAAAAACAGAAACAATTCCTATCATAGTAGGTGCCTTAGGTATAATAAAAAAAATATTCAGACAAATACATAACAAAAACACCAGGACTTACAAATATATATAACATACAGAAAATTGCACTACTGGGTACTGCACACATTCTACGCAAAACACTTTCAATACAGTAAACATAAGAGCACCACAGCAAACCACAGCACATACCCAAGGCGCACAGAGCTGCGCTCGGTAGTGAAGTGAAAGCACGTTATAAAAATAAAACTACTGAATAATAATAATAATAATATGATGCATAGCATGAAAGAGTGGAAAACCAAATTATACTCAAGTAAAGTTAATATTAAAAGGGGAATCTTCCCAGGTGACTCGTTTTCTCCGTTACTATTTGTAATTGCACTAATGCCGATAAGAGTGATATTTAGGATAGGTAAGATGGGTTACCGATGTGAGAAGAAAGACTCCCATCATTGAACCGTCTTTTGTTTATGGATGACCTAAACTTGTTTGGGAAATCTGAAAAACGTAGATTCCTTAACCAAAACAGTCCAGAAGTGTGGTAGGGACATCGGTAAGCGAAGAGTTGAAGGATGAGGACATGTTACAAAATTGCAACATTGCAACATTGGAAATATATATACATATATATACATAGACATACATACCTACATACATACATACATACATGCATGCATACATCTGTACGTACGTACGTACATACATATATACATACAATTTGAAATGTAAAGATAAGCAGGTTAGGCCAGTTGATATAGAATTTTTTGTATATTTTTTTGTATTAAATGTATTTAATATTCTTTGTACATCGACTTGCCTAAACAGTTTGTCCTCACATTTATTCTTCTACCTGCTGAAGTTTAAACCTCTTTAAGCACGACGAATGGTATTCTATACGGAGAACATCTGTCTCTCATTTATAAACTACATACATGCAAATTTATATACAAAAATATATGCATATGTATGTATGTATGTATGTATGTATGCATGCATGCATGTATGTATGCATGTATGTATATATATATATATATATATATATATATATATATATATATA
>NC_069007.1:17862253-17865492 GCF_001194135.2 Octopus bimaculoides
TATATATATATATATATATATACATACATACATACATACATACATACATACATATCTACATACATACAAACTTATATACACAAATATGTATACACACACACACACATATAGAACGAATAGTGAATCTGGACAAAATATTTCATAAGCTCTATGTCGGCACACTAGGTTATTTATATTCCTTAGATTAGTGAAGAAGTCCAGGTAATCTTTTGGTAGGGTCCCAAGTACCAATGGAGTATTGGGGTCGATGTAATCGTCTCACCCCTGGATTTGTACCCATGGCAGAAGGGATTATTATTGTTATTGCTGCAAATCATTACCGTAGCTGGGCCTGTTTTTGGAGCTCCGTAAGTTCATGTTATCTTTTCATTTTAAATTAACAGAAAATACTTACAGCAGTTTACAGAAAAAAAAAATCTCGATGGAAAAGTTTCCCGGATAAATATAAACACACGTTTACTGGTGGGAACAACCAGTGCCGCCTTAAGACATAGACACGCTGGGCGTTTGCCTGTGGGTCCCACCAGCATACGTGTCCGATGCTAACCTGTACGTTCTGTGGTTGTACATAAGCGTCAGTACATTACTTTGCTGTAGGGGTGGGGTAGGAGGTATGAAGGTATTAAAACGGGCCTAGAACACTCAAAACAAGGTGGAGGGGCGGAAAATCTGTCTTTTAAAAGGATTAAGGCAGACGGTCCTTCAGCTTTCCCAACTCATTATCGAACATGATTTTACTAGAAGCAGGAAGTGTGATTGCATGGGGCCTGGGGCCACATTTCAAGGAAGCTCACTTGCTCAATGAACCTGAGTTCAATAGATGCAGTTGTAGTAGCCATCAGCGATACTAGTATTTCCGAGACACGACTCATCGATTTTCGACATTTACAAGATGTACACATCTCGAAGTCGACTTGAGACCAAGAGGCAGAATCGCTGTATTGATCTGGAAACGGCTGGATTTCGCGATATGATCCATCAGACTTGAACTAGAATATAAGTTTGTAGTACTAGACGTAACCGGTTGCGAAAATTAGTAGCCGTGAATGCCTCAACAGAGGCGAGGAGGCAAGATTTTTCCCCGCCGTCTACAGATCTTGCTAGAAATGTCCCGCTCTTTATTGCTAGTGGGTGACTGGAAAGGCATGCAGTGATTGTGTGGGATTAGCTGATAGGAGAAGTGGGTGCAAAACATCGAAAATCTGCTCAGACATTTTCAACTGACAAGTAGATAGTAACTGGATTTACCGTATGTGTCAGTATGAACAAGGTCGAATTACATCAGCTGATTCAGATGGAATGTAGATAAGGTATTCTGTATATTAGCGTAGGTTTTTCCATATTTTAAAGTGTTCGGTTACAGCGACCATAAATTTATGATCTGTACAGTCGATCTCGATTGGCTTACTGGACTGGATCCGGTTACTGACACTTGACGAGTTTGTAGAGTTTGGGTTAGCGAATTAATGAAGCGGGTGATAAAGGAGTCTGTCCTCAATAAAAAATGGTGGTTTGTCCTGAAAAGGACGGTTAAAACAGGAAGATTAAGGTTTAGTAAATGAATAGCAATAGGGAAAACTAAAATAAACGTCACTCCTGAAAAGCTTTTCCTTTTTGTATCAAGTAGCAGAGAAACAAACAAACATAACACAAGGCAATGGATATAGATATGTTGTGAGTCATTTTTATTTAAGTAAGCAACTCTTAAATAAAGTTTCTGCTTGGTGAACCGAGAAAAGAGAGTTTTTGTATGATTTTTTTAACGATGTTGTAAGAAATAAATTTCAAAAGTATTTTATTCATTAATTGCCAGCGGTGGTGCAGGCATGGCTGCAACGCAACCATGTTTCGGGTTCAATCCTAGGGAAGGTGTCTCTTACTATACTCCCGGGCCAACCAATCCATTGTGAGTAAATTTGGTAGATGGAAACTGTGGGGAATACCGTCGTGTGTATGCGCGTGTACGTGTCTTTGTGTCTGTGTTTGTCACCTCCGACAATGCTTAAAATATGTTATGATTTGTAACGTTGCGGTTCGGCAAATGGGGTTAAGTATGAAGCTTAAAGCAAAAAAGAAAACAAATGAAATAGAAATGTCCTGGGATCGATTTGTTCAACTAAATCCTTTCGAGGCTGTGTCCCTTCATGGGCATGGTCCAATGACTGAAACAGGTAGGAAATGAAACATAATAAAAAGGTAAACAATAAAAGATAAAAAGAAAAGGATGCATGTTTAAAATAAGTGGCACCCTAGGCATAACACCTACATGAACTTCTAACTTGTTGTCTCTTGAGGTCTCTGGGTGAGACTTGGATCCAACTTGTACAAATGCAAAGCAAAAGTCAAACATAAAATAATAATAATAATATTAATAATAATAATAATAATAATAATAATAATAATAATAATAATAATAATAATAATAGGATACTCAAGAGGGTTCTTGGCATCTTCGTTTACTTGCTGTAACCCAATAGGAATGTTCTTGGCATCACAAAATGCACTAGCGCACACCGCCTTAAATGTGAGACAGCTTTTGAACAAAAATGGCATGACCCCGCTTATACACTCTCCCTATTTACCTGATATTGCACCCTGCAACTATTTTTGTTCCCCCGAATGAAAAAAAAGTCCTTAAAGGAAAATGTTTTGCAGATGTGGAAGAGGAGAAGAAAAAAAAAAGGGACGGAGGCGTTGAAAGGAATCGCTTTGCAAGAGTTCCAGGACTGCTTGGAACAGTGGAAAATGGATCTGAACCGATGGAGTGCTTCAAATGGAGAACACTTTGATGGCGATATACGTGTAAACGTAAAACTAAGTCATTAAATTAATATTGCAAAATTCCAGTTTCTTTTGGGTACCCCTTGCATGTATGTATGTATGTATGTATGTATGTATGTATGTATGTATGTATGTATGTTATCAATCAGTTTCATTTCTGTATTTCTTGTCCATAGAGAAAGAGCCGGACTCTAACATAGATTCAAGGCTCCTTCATTGGAACTTTTATCAACATCATCTAGGTATTTGTGCATATGTGTGTGTGTGTGTGTGCAGTATTTGGTGTTAGTGTATGCGCAGATTTGTATGTTTGTTCTATGGATGCGTTTTTATGTGTATATTTTCATGTCTAGTTGCATGCATATGTATTTATGTGCTAATTTTTTTATATGTATGTATGTATGTATATATTCAAAGAAAGGATGGAACTAGCCTAACCTACATGAAAAGGTTGACCG
>NC_069007.1:17865592-17865901 GCF_001194135.2 Octopus bimaculoides
TTGTGGTCTTTCATTACTGGTCACATATGTTATCGTAGCATAACATATTTTGTATATCATCTTTGATATATTATTGTGTTCGACCGTGTGACGCGTTTAAATAAAAGGAGTCCTCTGTTTTTCCATTCGTCACCATTTCTCCTTTTTTTGAGTTCGCACGGTCGTTCCTTACATATATATACAAACACACACATAGGTAAATGTACGTATGTACGTGGTGATAGTTAAATAGATACATGTACAGGTGTCCAAATGAAAGACAAGAATATATATATATATATATATATATATATATATATGTGTGTGTGT
>NC_069007.1:17867367-17868582 GCF_001194135.2 Octopus bimaculoides
GATCTAATCGACTTAATCCCTTTGTTTGTCCTTGTTTGTCCCCTCTATGTTTAGCCCCTTGTGGGCAATAAAAAAATAAGAAATGTTAGCAACGCGGGGCGAAATGCTTAGCGGTATTTCGTCTGTCTTTATGTTCTGAGTTCAAATTCCGCTGAGGTCGACTTTGCCTTTCATCTTTTCGGTTCCGATAAATTAAGTACCAGTTGCATACTGGAGTCGATCTAATCGACTGCCCTACTCCCCAAAAACTTCGGGCCTTGTACCTAGAGTAGAAAAGTATATTTACATTCACACACACACACACACACACACACATACATTATATGAAGGTGATAATGAAAGATGGGGAAAATGATAATTACAAGGAATGTCTGCAATACTGAAATTGATAAATTACCCGAATAGAAATTAATGGATTTCTATGAATCCAAATTAAATTTTTAAGAGAAAGAAACAACGATGAAGAATGTTGCAGATTAAAACTAAAAAAAAACACAGCCACGATGAATTCTCGTCCCACATGTTGTGTAAATGGGCATGAAATATTCATCAGATACGCGAAAAAACGTAGGTGTGACATTCTTCAATAGATTAATAGTTTAGCTCTTGTAATAACAAAGCAAGTGTATGTAACGAATGGTTAAAATCCGAGAAAAGATAGCAGTAGTTAATGTAAGTAACCCGGTACTTTGGACAAGTGTCTTTTACCACAGACTCGAGCTGATCAAAGCCTTGTGATCGGATTTGTTAGACAGAAACTAAAAGAAGTCTGTCGTACATATCTGTATGTGTGTGTTTCTGTCTGTGCCTACGTGATGCTGATTTGTTTACGTCCTGTAACTTAGCGGTTGTCCATAAGAAAGCGATGGTGATGAGTAAGTGCCAGGTTAAAAAAATATACTGCTGTGGATTTGTTCGACTAAACCCGTCAAGGCAGTGCCCCAGCTTGGCCGCAGTTTAATAACTGAAACGAGTAAAAGGTAAGTTACACACATACACACACAAATATATATATATATATTATTATGATTGACCGTTGACTGAACACTATTCAATTTTTTTCTCTCCGTGTTTTTCTCCTTGTCTCCGTATTCTTTCTGTTGAAGAGCGTAGCTCGAAACGTCAAAGACTTTCCGTATTCCCGAGCGTCATACTAATACATCCTTTTGTTATTTACACCACCTGTCCTCGTCTGTTGTTGTTTTTTCGTACATT
>NC_069007.1:17868868-17869850 GCF_001194135.2 Octopus bimaculoides
ATATATATATATATAGACACAAACACACACACACACACACACACATATATATATGACCCTGAATATATGTATGCGTCAGACGTAGGCTATGATGACTACCACAAGGTATTGAAAATACGTATTCGCCTTTATATATTTAATTCTTTATATTGAACACTCAATATTTCATATATTCAATAAGACAGTCAATACTTCATTTCATTGTACCATCCATTTTTATATTATATATTATATATTCCATATTCTATATCCCACATTAATTTTACAAGAATATAAATAAAACATTAAAAACAGACAGAGTTGGAACTCTTTTAAATAAAATTATATATATATATATATTCAGGGTTTTTTCAGATAAATTGAGACAGTGTTTACGGTGCATAAAACTGGTTATAAATACTAAAATAATGATTATAGACAGATATAATTTTAATGTAACATTTATGACGACAAAAACATTTATCGCTCAATATGGCCGCCCTCTTGGACATTTATTGCCTCCACGCGCAAACGAAATTATTTTGCAGCTGCGGCAACCTCCACCATTTTGATATTACGTGTCGCACGCACGATGCAGGTCTTCAAACTATTGACATTCGAGTGTGGTGAAGCATTGGTCCTTGCTTGAAGTACGCCCCATGAAAAGTAATCAAGAATGTTGAGATCTGGGCTATTACTGGGCCAGATGTTGGCCCTCACAAGAAATTGTTGTTGTTATTAGCATTATCATTGTTCTTATTATTATTGTTATTATTTCTATTATTATTATTATTATTATTATTATTATTATTATTATTATTATTACTATTATCATTATTATCATCATCATCGTCATCATTGCCTTTGCACAGCTTCTAGCGCTGGAGATGTACTACGGTGTCAGCAGTTCGCTACCAGTGAACTAAGGTAACACCTCTTATTTTCCGAGCACCTTCCGGAGTATTCGAGCGGTTCCAAGCAGTTCCGTTTTCTGAAAGTGCTC
>NC_069007.1:17876839-17878859 GCF_001194135.2 Octopus bimaculoides
ATATATATATATATATATATATATAAATCTGCAATCTTTATATCGTACTTAAAGCATATATAATGTTGAAAGCCTTCTAAGCTGCATCATTCAGCTCGAGAAAGTATCATTTGAATGTGTATAGTGCTAGGAAAACACTAAATGTATCAACAACAGAAGTAATTGCTAGCTTTCTTTTTAAACATTATATTGAGAAAAGGGGAGATCGACAGTATTTGGGAAAAAGAATTTTTTTTCATTTGGTCATTATTATTAGCGCTTTCGTTCGTTTTTCAAACTTGTCAACTAAGATCTTTTTGTGAATATACAAACAGGTTGTTTATTTATTTATTTACAACATGTTTTTTTTTTTGTTTTGTTTAGAAGAGAAGAACATTATTTATGATTTTTGGGGGGAGGAGGTGAGGTTCCAGGTCAAAGGAGATAGATAAACAGAAAATAGGTAGAGAGAGGGGGAGGTAGGAAGGTAGGGACGGACACTTCAATTTTTACTTCCATTTATTTATTTATTTGTATAATTAGTCATGAGTTGGAGGTTGGTGGTCTCTCCTAGGATAGGGTGAGGTCATCACTGAGAACATTGTTTTTTTTTCTCTTTTTTTCTTTTTTATCGTTTTTTCCGTGTTTTCCCTTTTTTTTTCTTTTTCTTAAGGTGCCAGAGGGAAGATAAAATGTTCTATGAAAATTTAAATATATATGTATGTATATGTGTGCATCTGTGTGCTTGCGTATATGTGTGTGAGTGTGTGTGTGCATATGTATGCCTATGAGTTCATGTGTTTGGAAATATGTCTATGTCTATACTATGCAATTTCGATGTTTTGCATTGAAAGATAAAGTCGGGTTTCTTTTCATTTCATGTTTTTGCATGAAAAAACATTAGTACAATATTTACAAATTAGAAAAATAAAATCCAATGTTATAGAGATGAACATCGTGCTATAAAAATTGAAGCGGAAACAACAGTAATAGTGTATTTACTGGTGTGTTTACGTCCCCGTAACTTAGCGGTTCGGCAAAAAGAGACCGATAGAAGTAGTACTAGGCTTCCAAAGAATAAGTCCTGGGGTCGATTTGCTCGACTAAAGGCGGTGCCCCAGCATGGCCGCAATCAAATGACTGAAACAAGTAAAAGTGAGTAAAAGAGAGTATACAAGTGTAACCAGTCGAAAGCTCTGCATATCGGATGCTAGAAAGTTTATGGGGTCATCAGGAAAGAATATGCCGCTGCAGGCAATGGTTTTCTTCGAAACCATCCAAACAATAGGCGGAATTAATTTAACTTGAAACATGTCACTGGGGAAAGCTTCAAATATTGACTGATATTTTATGATGCAAAACAAAATCGACAATCTCCAGTGTAAAACAAATACACATTTATAGAGACATACGCCTCGACGTGTGTACACAGACACATACGTACACCATGAAAAACCCAATAATGCGTATGTCAATATTGACGTTCTATACATATGTGTATACTTACACACATGACACACATGCGCATATGTAATTCTGAGGCTACAAACATGAGGAAAATGTACTCAATACAGAAATAGAGTGCAAATATTCATTTTTACTGCAGCGACAAACTCTCATTTGCTAACCTGTGTATCTCAGTCTCTTGTCACTTGGTTAACGACAGTAGTGGCGATGTGAAAATCGGTGCAATAGCAGAAAGTAATTTCTGCAATACAATATATATATATTTCGTATGTGTATTTCGTGTGCAAGATTCTTGATGTGGATACGTGTGTTGAAAGAAATACAATTAAACCTTGGGAGAGGCATTATGCCGGTAATAAACACACGCACTGGTTCAGTCCTTTATTAATTTATTAATTCATACCGAACAGTTTCGAAACAACGCCAAAACAACGCCAGATCATACATTCAAAATAAATGGAAGTGGAGAGACAAGTTACGGAAGCGATTGCAAGAGTGCAATGAAATAATTTAACAAAAAACTATATAAATTAATAAAGGACTGAACCAGTGCGTGTGTTTATTACCGGCATAA
>NC_069007.1:17879561-17882041 GCF_001194135.2 Octopus bimaculoides
ACAAACACTCATACACTGTTCAACTCATTATTCACTTCACACACCATTACACGCACACGCACACACACCCAGAAACACCTTCCCACCTCACACACGCTAGCACCGAATACTTCTGAGCACCCACACCACACACACTCTTCAACTGTGTCACCACAAATACCACTGTACGAGCAGTCACGTAGACTCTTTAACTCAGTGAACACACCACGCACTATCCTGCACACTCCCACACCCTCACAAGCGCATAACACTTGAACAAGCACACCTCAACTGTTACACACCGACGCGCTTTGGTCACACGCATACACACACACACACACTCACACGTTAGCCCCATACATATACTCACGTCCATACGCATACACACACATATACACGTCCATACTCGTACACACACATACACACACCATTCTCACACACACGCGCGCGCTAGGAGGTACATGTCAATAGACGGGTGATTCGATCAGAATGTGTAATCTGATCGAAACATCCGTGTGTTGACATGTACCTACTTACATTAAACTTCGCTTAATCAATATACCCTTCTCCTGAAGAGTAACCTGCGGTATACACCTCGCTTGGATATTTACCACATCACAGAGCGCAAACCTCCGCCCAGGCAACACCAACGTCCTCTCAAAGATTAGCCAGAGATGATTTTTAAAATGAGAACATCTGAAATAAACTTGACTACTTTCACAAGCGAGAATACTAAAAATGAACCCGATTGCACTCAAAAATTAAGTAAAAAAAAAAAAGGAAAAATAATACAGAATCCTTGTCCGATACCGGATCGATCCCCAAATCAAATCAGTTGGGGCCAGTCCCTGAAAGTTTCATTCGAATCCAGTTCTTGAGATATATTGTCCACAGACAAACAAACATGACTGAAAACAATATCTCCGCCTTCGCTAATAAAATAAATGCGCCCTTTTAAAGCCTAGCCAGGATCATGGGCCCGGTTTCCCGGTTTCAATGGCGTATGTGTTCCCCAGCTGGACGGGACGCCAGTCCATCGCAGCGTTACTCAGTTTTGGCAGCTGAGGAGACTGGAGCAACGTGAAATGAAGTGTTTTGCTCAAGAACACAACGCGTCGCCTGGTCCAGGAATCGAAACCTCAATCTTATGATCATGGTGCTGACACCCTAACCACCAAACCACGCGCCTCCACCCGCCTTCGCTAAGGCGAAGGCGAAGGTAATAATGAGAATAAAACATAGTTAAATGCCCATACGGGCGAGTGTGTGTATGTGTTTGTATATATATATGGGACTGAACCCGGAATCCCGTTGTTGTGAAGTAAACGTCTTACCACAGAGCCGTTCAGGTTGGCCATCGAATCTATATCACATTTGGATAAACAATTCTCCATGCTTGTATGGAACCGCTTGTAATATGACGCTAATTACTTTCAGCGTTCATGCAGCTCTTGTTATCTTAGCGATTGTAAAATGAAGCATCTTAACTGCGATATTGGTTTCATGTTCTTCCAGGAATTATCAAGAATCTATTGATTTTAAAATGATATCTGTTCTACCTTAAAACAGGAAAGACACCTAGAAATGAATATCGGTTCGCTGGTTTATTTGAAAATGATACCGGTTGCTTTTTTATTATCTATAAGTGCCGTTACTATAGAGACATTGTCGCATTATCACATACGAGGGGTTGCTGAAAAATTCCTGGGTTTTGGGTGAAAGAAAATACAAGATGATCTGTTAATTATGATTTTATTCAACACATTTCCCTCCCAGAATCACACACTTGTTGAAGCGGTCCTTCGGTTTCTCTAAGCCCTGTAAAAGAACTCGGAAGGTTGGGCTTCCAGCCAGGCCTTTCGGGAGACACTTAAAACCAGTAAATTTCCAGTACACCCTCGTAAATAGCGTTTACTGAAGCTTCAGAACGCTGTATCCTGTTTTTATATCGAATCATATATTTCACTCAAGTATATGGTTGTGTGGTAAAACGTTTGCTTTCCAGCCGCATGGTTTCGTGTTCAGTCCTGCTCTGTGGATCTTGAAAAAAATGTATCCTACTTTGTCCTCGGGCAGACCTAAGCCTTCTGGAAATTTAGCTGCTATTTCTAGTAGGTCGGCTGTGCTCCCATTTTCTTTTCTCGAATATAATTCCTGTTGACATTGCTGCTGCTGCTGATGATGATGATGATGATGATGATGATGTTGTTGCTGCTGATGATGAGGTTATTGTTGTTATTGTTGCTGTTGAACTTGAACACTCTTAATGATGTTGTAATTGTCATTGTAGATTTCAACTATTACTGCTGTTGTTGCTATGGCGACAGTTGTTTGACACCAGCTCAGTCCTGATCAAGCAGCAGGCATATAGAAAAATGTCGTTCCAACCGTGACAATTCCGCCTTTTTTCCAACATTCACGGACGCCTCACCGCATTTTGCAGCAAGTTATATTTGTAGACACTAAGATGTGATGATTTGAGGGAAATTTGACTACTATTT
>NC_069007.1:17882234-17884177 GCF_001194135.2 Octopus bimaculoides
AGTGCCAAAATAATTAGCTAAAAATATTATAGTCATCGTTCCCATAGCGACAGTTTGGTTATCAGTTGTCAATGTCGCCGCCGTCATCTTCGTGGTGGTGGTGGTGGTGGTGGTCGTCGTCGTCGTCGTTGTTGTCACCATCAGTGTCATTGCTGTTTGGCCCCAGGTCAATCCTCATCGAAGAAATATTTAATCAAATCTATTATTCTCTTGACAATTTCCTACATTTTACGAATTTGCATGGCAACCATAATCTGACATGTCCTTCCGTTTGTAATTTTTTTTTCTATTTTAGAAAGCAGCACAGCGTAAACTGAGGGAGACTTGACAGCTATTTTTAACGGTTGTCATTAATGCGTAGCCACAGGACATCTCTAATAAAGTAAACCAATAATCACAAACACTCCACCCGTGACCAGCTCCGCTTTTTATCCAAACTCAGATGCGACATTACCGGATGTATCCTTTTCTATGTCGGCAGTGTGTGATTTGAGGGAGGTTTGGCTGTTATTCTTATCAAATCAAGTAGACTCTGTAGAGTGTCCTTTGTTGGTCTGCTATAAGACGAAAATTAGGAAGAAAAATAGAAGAGAAAAACCGATCTCAATAACTCACCATGTTATTACATCCACATCGTATTTGGTGTTCAATACTTTAGATCGAATCTAATTCATATAAGCCAATAAATTCGGTACTGATTAGGTTGTTACGTTTAATTACTTAAAAATTGATTTTCTTCAATTCGGTTTCTATAGAGATAATGGTTTTATAATCTCCCTCTATATCACTCGTCATCAAGAAAATAACTTCAGGGGAAAATGCAATTAATATATTGAGAGGATTAATTTTATAATTACTATACAAGTTGGGTTTTCAGATAAAATCGTTCTCTTCTTTCCTGTGTTATTTGAATTAACACGGAAATATATTTTTATCGTAGGATTTTACCGGTTTTTTTCCTGCTTTTGTAACTCAACTTCTCTCTACAACTTTTGCTAATTATTTTTTAAATTTTAATAAATCTTAACTCTTTTCAGAAATATGAAGATGGAGTGCCAAGTCGAAAAAGAAAATTAACATTTTTCACTACCAGCTCCTCTTCGCTTTCAGTCAAGGTTCCAAAGCTGCCAAATAGCTCGAAATATGTTTGTTGTGTCTGGAAAATGTGTTATTAAAGAACTGTAAAACAAAATAGTTTTTACACTTCAAGGAGGAGACATTCGACCTCGCAAACTCTCCACGTTCCGGTTAATCTGTTCAGTTCAGTGACGACCGATTGAACAAGATCATCTTCGAGGACCCACACAATCCTGTAGAAAATTGGCCCAGCAGATGGGATGCTGATATGGTACCGTCGCCCGTCACCTTCACTTGATGGGTAAGGTCCAAAAAACTCGGTGCATGAGTGCCACATGCTCTGAACGAAAAAGAGCAGCTCCAGAACTCCTCCATCGCTGTCAGTTTTCTCGCACAAAAACCAGGCTACTTATGGACACAGAGATTCCTTTATTTCAACGGCACCAGCGATGAAAATGGTGTCTTTGTGTCAAATGTGAAACAGAAGACAAAAGAATGAAAGAGTTTCGATAAGCAAACAACACCTTGAGCCAATCCAGAGCTGCATCCATGCAAGACTATGATCTGCATTTGGTAGAATTGAGAAAAACTAACCTTCAAAGAAATGCTTGAAAACAACCAGCAAATACACCGGTTCAACGAGATAATCCAAATCAAGTCGTCAAGTGTCTTCAAGTGCGTTATCAATTTGATGTTTGAGCTTTTGTTGCTTAGTAGTTTGTTTGCACAAGTTTGGAAAGTATCATTACATATGATCTTTCATAGAATAACGATCCTTTATCTATTATATACTATTATATATATATATATATATATATATATATATATGATAATAATAATAATAATAATAATAATAATAATAATAA
>NC_069007.1:17884604-17886834 GCF_001194135.2 Octopus bimaculoides
ATAATAATAATAATAATAATAATAATAATAATAATAATAATAATAATAACGATAATAATAATAATAATAATAATAATAATAATAATAATAATAATAATGATTATGATAATGATAATAATAATAATAATAATGAGAAGAAGAAGAAGAAGAAGAAGAAGAAGAAGAATGATAATAATATGCCCTGATACAATATCAGGCCCTCATAGCTTTTGATCTTAACATCTTAACTGATTGGAAGTGTTACCATGTACATGTTTTGTCTTGGTTTAAAAGATGGACCTCAGCAAATATTCTGCTCAATACCACAGATCTGCTTGTCAGTTGTTTGACCTTAACCAGTCGAGCATGTCCCTTGGTGGCTGACGATATATGAATCTCTGATCGCAAGCAGAAGAAGTTGGGGAGCATCATGTATTAAGAGGAATTCTTTGGCATTTGAATAATTCACCTCTGGAAACATGGGTGTTTTGTTCAACATCCTTAAACAAGCCTTATTCGGGGACTTTTTTGTGTGGGATGGGCTACTCGACCCGAAGAAAATTCTAACTGGGATCCACCTGCAAAGTCATGCGTTGTTTATCCTGATATGAAATCACCATGTCACGCACGTGTAGTTGTGATGCATATGCCTGGTGTACCCTTATCAGACGGGTAGTCATGATGGGTATACCCCAGTGTCACTTTGATGGCATGCGCTGCTTTCTCAAGAATAATAATCATAATAATAATAATAATAATAATAATAATAATAATAATAATAATAATAATAATATTAATAATAATCGTTTCAAATTTTGGTACAGGGCCAGCAATTTCGCGAGAATGGGGTAGTCGATAACATCAGCCCTAGTGCTCAACTGGTACTTAATTCATCGACTCCGTGTTTTGTTTATAGATTTTATTTAATTTCTCAGATTTCTCTCCTGCAGAGAACCCAAGTCCTTTCCGATCATCACCGTCCCCAAAACGTCACCATTTATTGATAATCCATATTTACTTCATTTCAAGGAGAACAATACTTCTCTGAGATCTTTCTAACCACCCTGCATCCTTGATAAACTTCGCTTTATCACTCTAGAATTTTCTTTCGAATATACCCTTTTACACTTCCGAAAGAGCTTTTTTTAAAATCTATATTTACTTTTCTCTCATCATCTCTTCTTGTAGTCTTCAAGTATGTTATCTATTTAATGTTCGGCTGAACAGTTTGTTTGCATAAATTTGGAAAGTATCGCTACGTATATTCTGATCTTTCTTAGAATAACAATCCTTTATCTGCGTTCGTAATCTATGATGACGGTCTATTTGTTCTACCTTGCGTTGTATCTATCTACTTCTTTCGTATTTCCAAAACTCTACTAAAAAATTTGTGGAAAAGGAACGTAAAAGGTGTTTATTTGACAAACTGAATGTTAAAGCATCATCATTATTATTCGTTTTAACTGGTAAATAATTCGGTATTAACGGTTAGATCGAAGTAGATAAGCTACGCATTAATATTATTATTGTTATTATTATTATTGCTATTATTATTATTGTTGTTGTTGTTGAATGAGAGAGTAGTGCACGCCATCAAAGTGACACTGGGGCAAAATATACGAAGCCCAGTATACCCATCATGACTACCCGTCTGATAAGGGTACACTAGGCACATGCATCACAACCATATGTACGCGACATAGTGATCTTATATCGAGATAAACAGCACATGATCTTGCAGGCAGGTGGGGCCCAATTAGAATTTTCTTCGAGTAGCGCTTCCCACTTAAAAAGGTCCCTGAATAATGTTTGTTTAAGGATGCTCAACAAAACACCCATGTTTCCAGAGGTGAATTATCAAACCCCAAAGAACTCCTCTCAACACATGGCTATGATGCTCCCCCACTACTTTTGCTCGTGATCAGGGATGCACATATCGTCGGCTACTAAGTGACATGCTCAGCTGGTTAAAAGTCAAACAACTGACAAGCAGATCTGTAGTATTCAGCAGAATATTCCACTGCTTGGTACTGCATCACTGTATTATTATTATTATTATTATTATTATTATTATTATTATTATTATTATTATTATTATTATTATTATTATTATTATTATTAAGGTGGCGAGGTGGCAGAATTGTTAGCACATCGGGCGAAATGCTTAGCGGTATTTCGTCTGCCGCTACGTTCTGAGCTCAAATTCCTTTCATCCTTTCGGGTTCGTTTAAATAAGTACCAGTTACGCATT
>NC_069007.1:17887249-17891751 GCF_001194135.2 Octopus bimaculoides
AATCGCTCATGAAATAACATCAAATTTAATAGCTTTGTAAGTTATTCAATAGTTGTCCATTGATGTGGCTACTGAAACTAAACAGACAATATGTTAAAAAAGATATCTATTCAAATATAAACATGACTTGCGTAGATCAGAAACACCCACGTGACTGATTAAGCAATCATTCTTCTTCCGTCTCCTTGTATCCTTCTTAGCTGGAAATTACAGGGTCATTGTCGAGGAGTTCTTGTTATATAATGAGCAAATGCGGGGCAAATGTCTCCTGGATTACTGACATAAAACACTTCGTAATGCTAATTCGAAATCTCAGCTAACATTGTATTGTTTTCATGCTGTTTAAAACGTAATTTGAACTCAAAATGTTAAGACGGACAAAATGTTGTTCAGCATTTCGCCCGGCATGCTAACGATTCTGCCAACTCGCCAGCTTATCATTATTATTATTATTATTATTATTATTACTATTATTATTATTATTAATAATAATAATAATAATAATAATAATAATAATAATAATAATAATAATAATAATATAATAATAGTAGTAATAACAATAATAATAATAATAGTAATAATAACAATAATAATAATATAATAATAATAGTAATAATAATAATAATAATAATAATAATAATAATAATAATAATAAGAAGAAGAAGAAGAAGAAGAAGAACAATAATAATAATATAATAATAATAGTAATAATAATGATATAAGAGCATCACAGCAAACCACAGCACATACCCAAGGCACACAGAGCTGCGCTCGGTAGTGAAGTGAAAGCACGTTATAAAAATAAAACTACTGAACAATAATAATAATAATAATAATAATAATAATAATAATAATAATAATAATAATAATAATAATAATAATGATAATAGCAACAATAATAATAAGCCTATGTGGCCACAAAAGAAGCTGGATACCCACTGAAACCCATCCACACAGGAGCATCACCACCCAATCAAACCCTGTGGATAAATAATATCCAGAAAAAATAGAAAATAAGAGAAAGGATTTGTCGATCCTTAACGAAACTAATAGACAATCAACACTACTAAGCAACAAGAAGAGAAGAAAAATACTACGTAAATGCAAAATTACAGAACAAGGTATACCTGAGGTAAAAGGACAGCTAAAGCAAGATATCCTTGCAAAAGCACAAAGAATCCTCCGGTATGAGAAACCGTTACGGATCAGGATTTTCCAAGGCCGCCGAGAGCGCACCGAACAAAAGAAACAGTTCAACTACAACCCCAAAAGATTCCACAAAGAACTTGGCAAAGATAAAAATAGAGATCAATGCAGCACCAACAGCAGAAGTGGAAGAATTTTGGAAAGAAATATGGTTGGCGAAGGAACAACCTCAGCAAAGATCTATCAAAACAACGAACACAGCACCTGAACAACTCTGGACCCCTATAACAACTGAAGAGATCATTACCAAAACTAAGCAACTGGAAGGCACGCGGACACGACAAGATCCCCGACTTCTGGTTAAAATACCTAACAGGAACACATAAAAAGCTGATTGAGAAATTTAATGAAATACTAGCAGGGCTTGGGACAATGTCTGAATGGCTTAAGGAAAGGAAAACTATCCTAATTCCCAAATCTACTGAAACGGCAAACCCACAAAATTAAGGACCAATAACTTGTCTCACTACAATTTACAAAGCCTTTACTGCAATAATATCGCAGAGAATGAGCAAACATCTGGAAGAAAACAATGTTTCGAGAAGAGCAGAAGGGATGCTGCAAGGGCTCATACGGCTGTAAAGATCAATTACTGATCAATAAAGTCATAACTGAAGACAGTCGCAGAAAGAAGGGTCTAAGTATGGCCTGGATCGATTACTGAAAGGCTTTTGATAGTATTCCCTACACATAGATCCTAGAAACTCTAGCCATGAAAAAGGTAACACCAATAATCCTAAAATATATAAAACATTTCATGAATAAATGGCAGACAGTGCTACAGCTCCAGACAAAAGAGGGACTCACAAAATCCAAAGCCATCCCAATTAGAAGGGGAATATTCTAGTGATACACACTCTCTCCACTCCTTTTCTGCTTGGCACTGATACCTCTATCTGACATGCTAAATAGAACTCGATGTGGATACAACTGTTACGGCAAATCAATTACCCACTTCTCATATATGGATGATCTAAAAGTGTACGCTGCAAATGATAAACAGCTGGAAACATTACTACAGGCAGTACATGGATTTACCAAAGAAGTAAACATGAAATCTGGCTTAGACAAATGTGCCAAAGCAACCTTGAAAAGAGGAAAACTAGTTAAGAGTAGCAACATCACACTAGATAAAGCAAATGAAATTAGAGAATTAGACCAAAGACAGACATACAAATATTTAGGAATCAATGAACTAGATACGATACGACACGCACAAATGAAAGAGAGGATAATAAAGGAATACTGTAGACAAGTTAGACTAATATTGAAAACAGGGCTCAATGTGAAAAACAAGATAATAGGTATCAACACTCTAGCCGTCCCGGTTATAAGTTACGGCTACAATATTCTTAACTGGATTCTAAATGAACTTATCAAAACAGATAAGAAAGCAAGAAAAATAATGACAGGATTTGGGATGCACCACCCAAAATCTGAAAAGTTATATATACAACGTATCGAAGGTAATAGAGGCTTTATACAGCTAAAAAAAAAATTACAAAATAGGCACTATAGGACTACAGAAATACTTACTTCAGAAGCAAGGAAAACTAATACAAATAGTCGCAAAACACGAACAAAACAAAAAACTGTTCTCAGTCTTCAAGGAAGCTGACAAATACAAACAAGATGTCATAGCACCTAACAACTATGAAGAAGAATAATAAATAACAAAAGTTGTAAAACAAATGAAATCCAAACTAAAACTGGAACAGCAACGGATCATGATAAAATGATAGCAAGAAAGGCCCCTTCATGGCAAATACTAGGTTAAGCTAAACAGAACAGAAATAGACGAAGCAAAATCCCAACAATGGCTGAGAAGCTCAGGACACAAAGCAGAGACTGAAGGATTTTTAATTGCAGCACAAGATCAAAGCCTTCCCACCAGAAATTAGCAAAAACATATAGTGAAAAGAAACACAAGCAACTGCAGAATATGTGGAAATAGAGAAGAAACAAGTCATATTGTCTCTGGCCGCCCAGTCCTGGCTAAGAAGGAATATATTTACAGACATAACAGAGTTAGGACCTATATACACTGGAAGCTATACCTACACTATAGAATAACAACAGAAAAAAGATGGTATAGGCATACGCCAGAAAAGGTCACAGAAAATGAGAAAGCAACTATACTCTGGGATATGCCAATACACACAGATAGAGAAATCAAGGCAAATAGGCCAGATATAGTTGTCGGAGATCACGAAGAAAAAAGAATGCTTTCTAATCGATGTATCAACACCTACAGATGACAATGTTTCTCTAAAAGAAATGGAGAAATTTTCAAAATACAAAGATCTGGAAATAAAGGTAACTCGAATGTGGAGTCTAAAAACAGAAACAATTCTTATCATAATGAGCGCAGACAAATACATAACAAAAACACCAGAACTTACAAGCATCTATAACATACAGAAAATAGCACTACAAGGCACCGCACACATCCTGTGTAAAACACTTTCAATAAAGCAAAAATAAGAGCACCACAAGCCACAGCACATACCCAAAGTACACAGAGCTGCGCTCGGTAGGGCAGTGAAAGCACGTTATAAAAATAAGACTACTGGATAATAATAACAATAGTAGTAGTAGTAGTAGTAGTAATAGTAACGGTTTCAAATTTTGGCACCAGGCCAGCAATTTCAGGGGAGAGAGAGAGTAAATCGATTACATCGGTCCCAGGGCTCAACTGGTATTTATTTTATCGACCCAGAAAGAAAGAGAGGCAAAGTCAACCCCCGACAGAATTTGAACTCAGAACGTGAAGACAGACCAACTAAGCATTTCGCCCGGCGTGCCTAACGATTCTGCCAGCTCGCAGCCTTCGACAATAACAACAACGAGTAGTAGTAGTAGTAATAGTAGTAGTAGTAGTAGTAGTAGTAGTAGTAGTAGTAGTAACAACAATAACAACAAAAACCAAAACAAGGTTAAAACAAGAATTGACTAATTAAGAAAATGAAAATTAAGCGAAAATTGACTGAACTTACCTCCGAAGTGGGTAAGCAATAAGAGCGATATTAAACTCCATGGAATGAGGCAATCCAAGGCGAATCGAGTTCGGCGCTTCAACATTGTAAGAGAAACACACTTTTAAAGACAAATGCTGTCTTCCTTTTTCTTTTCTTTTTTTCTTTTGTTTTTGCCGCTGAACACGTGGTACAAATGGCGGAGTTGGGGTGAAATGGACGTAGCGAGAAAGGAATGGATTCCGTCGTGTATAATGAGTGTGTGGGTTTGAGTGTGTGTGAGTGAGTGTGTGGGGGTGCAATATGCGGTCTGTATGTATG
>NC_069007.1:17891885-17893203 GCF_001194135.2 Octopus bimaculoides
TATATATATATATTTATTTATTTATTTATTTATATCTTTTTGTCTTTTTTTAAAATCTTGTTTCAGTGCATTAGACTGCGGCCATGCTGGGGCACCACTTCGAAGAATTTTAGTCGAACGAATCAACACCAGTACTTTCCTTTTTCTTTCTTTCCTTCTTAAGCCATTTACTTATTCTATTGGTCTTTTGGGGGCCAAACTGCAAATTAATAAGGAAGTGAACACACCAACACCGGTTATCATGCTGTGGTAAGGTCTTGCGTGTGGTCAGTAAATGCTTGTAGCGTATATATATACATGTGTGTATGTGTGTGTGTGAGTGTATGTGTATGTAGGAACGTATGTGCACGTTTATGTGTAGTGTGTGCGTGTATATATTTATATATATATATGCCTGTTTTTGTGTGCGTGTGTTTAGCTGTGAACGTTGTCGACCCAAGTCAGACTTGACCCACCAGTCTTATGGTCAAAGACGTTCCAGCAGTGGCCATCCTCTCTCTCATGCAATCGTTACACCTTGGACTACATTGTCCAAGGTGTCCTTCTTTCATTAAGTGGGTAGTGTGTGATTTGACGAACGTATGGCTGTTATTACTTGCATGTTTTCCCAGAAATCCCTTTGTATGTATACAACGTGCCGGTGTGTATGTATGTGTGTGTGTATGTGTGTGTGTATGTGTGTGTGTGTATGTGTGTATGTATATATATATATATATATATATATATATATATATATATATATATATATATGCCTTATTTTAAAATATATAGTTATTTAAAGTGTTGTATATGCATAAATGGTGTATGTATATGTGTGTATATATATGTGTATATACTGTTTTGCTGTTGATACTGATGCTGCAGTTGTTGTTGTTGGTACCGTTCTTGTTTAGCCCTTGGTCAATCCATATCAAGTAGAGTTACAGTCAACAAAGCTTTCAACCGTGACTAGTCCGTCGGTTTTGTATACCGAGTACTGCATGAACAAATGTGCCTTTTTGTTTTTTTTTAATCCAATAACGTTTGGTCGAGGTACAGGTTATAAGTAGCTGTTATTTCTTGCGAATTGGATATCCAGATAAATATTCCCTTGCTGGTCTGTAGAAACGTGTGTGTGTGTGTGTGTGTGTGTGTGTGTGTGTGTGTGTATGTGATGACTACGATCTTGCTGCAGAGTAGAGTGTGTGTATATGTGTTTATGACTGCGCTGGTTTATGTATGTGTGTTTGTGTCTTTGATTACATAGCGAATTTTCAGTTATGTATGTACGTATGTATGTATGTATGTATGTATGTATGTATGTATGTATGTATGTATG
>NC_069007.1:17893722-17895393 GCF_001194135.2 Octopus bimaculoides
TCTTGCGCCCATAAAATAGAGTACCAGTTAACTACTTGGGTCCATATATAATCGTCTGTGCTCTGCCAAATATGTGGTCTGGTTTTTTTTTTGAAAATGAGAAATTGATATGCCTAAAGATGTGTGCGTTGGTGTGTGTGTGTGTATGTGTGTGTGTGTGTGTGTGTGTGCGTGTGCGTTTGTGCGTGTGTGTGCGTTTGTGTGTGTGTGTGTGTGTGTGTGTGTGTGTTTATGTTGTACTGTCTTGTTATGGTTCAGAAATAACGGTTGTTTTTGCAATGATATATACGCCGATGGAGATGGCGGTGGTGGTGTACAGCGTTAGGTAGCGGTGTGTGACGGAGTGTGGCGATGTACGATGGCGTTTAGCGGTGGCGTGTGCAGGTGTGTGGAGGTGTGTGGAGGTGTGTGGTGGGGATTAATGAGAGTCTGTGCCACAGTGTTTACATAATCAGCTGTGATGGTGCACGTGTGAACAAAGAAGTGTTTACGTAGTTGGGCGCTTTAAGAGAGCGGAAAGGAGAGCGAGAGTGAAAGAGAGTAAGGGAGAAGTGAGGGAGAGTGAGGGAGAGAGAGTGAGAGAGAGGTGAGGAAAGAGAAAGAGAGGAAGAGATAGCGGGAGAAAGTGGGAGAGACAGAAACAGACAGAGACAGAAACAGACAGAGACAGAAACAGACAGATAGCTTTATAAATACACAGATCGATCGATCGATCGATCGATAGATAGATAGATAGATAGATAGATAGATAGATAGATAGATAGATAGATAGATAGATAGATAGGTAGATAGGTAGATAGATGGGTAGACAGGTAGATAGATAGATAGATAGATAGATAGATAGATAGATAGATAGATAGATGAAGTAGATAGATAGATAGATAAATAAATAGATAGATAGATAGATAGATAGATAGATAGATAGATAGATAGATAGATAGATAGACAGATAGATAGATAGACAGATAGATAGTACCTGAAAAACGTGTGTGTGTGCGTGAGTGCGTGTGTATTTACGTTTATAGAATTGTGTATATATTTATGTGTTTGTGTATGTATTGAATTCGCGAGTTGAATCAAACAGTATACACTACCTCGTCAGCAACATCACTGCACCATTCCACCACCACCACCACCTCTTCATCAACCGTAATAGTGCCTACAATTTTACTGTAGCATAAAATGTATGAATCCCTTCAGGTATTCACAAGGCAAACCGGGTGTATCCACAAATATGATGTTTAAATCAGGGTGTTCATAGACTAACGGGTATTCCAGTCAGTATGAGCATCTATAAGCGTGTATTTTAATCCGTGTGTTCATCCCAAATAGGTTGTTTTAATCCGGGTATTCAGATTTCAGTGAACCAGGTATATATATATAGACGGAGGTGTATATAAGCTTGGGGCAAATTGTTGTTTTGGAAAGTCCGAAAGAAGTACCTTGTGGTGTTTACTTGCGCCTTTTTTCTTATATTCCCGACTTCGTATTCTGCCGGGGTCGGCTTTGTTCTCCTCTTCTGACCGACGCAGTACCGGTAATTACATAGGGATCGAGTGAAAATGCTCGTGTAAAGCGGGCCACTTGTAGATGTCAATAGATGTAAAGGGAAGAAGAAACGAAGAGGGGAAGCAAAGAAAGAAAGAAAGAAAGAAAGAAGAAGAAGGAGGA
>NC_069007.1:17896526-17898550 GCF_001194135.2 Octopus bimaculoides
GTGGTGGTGGTGGTGGTGGTGGTTGTGGTTGTGGTGGTGGTGGTGGCGACGGAGACTGTGGTGATGATGGGGATGGTTTTGATTATGGTGGTGGTGGCGGCAGTGGTGGTAGTGGTGGTGGTGGTGGTAGTGGTGCTGCTGGTGGTTGTGGTTATGGAGCTGTTGGTTATGGTTGTGGTGCTAGTAGAGGTGGTAGTGGTTCTGGCAGTGGCTGATGTCAAAATATTATTATAACAGTTTGGTCGCAGTCCTCCAAAAACCAATGGATGGACAATCATGGACCACCTTTTTCTAGCTGATCGGAAAACCCAGGAGAATCTCTGCAACAACATTGGTTAAAATGAGCTTTTTGTTGCTAGTGTAGTTCAACCCCAGACAAAGTACGATCAAAGGCGTTCCATTCGTGACCGTTCTTGTCGTGTCTAGAAGTACCTGGGAGTATATCATCAAATGTGCCATCTGTGATAATGCAGAGTCTTACTGAAACACATATGGCCTTCCATTGCATACACTGTCTATCCAGGGCTTAACAATTATTTCCAGGACCTCAATGTAGGCAGCAGAGTTAACTCTAAAGCTTTGTGGAAAGAAGTAAGGAGGCATCACATGCCCTTCATTGCTGACAACCCCTAAAACTATGACAGTTGCAGGAAATTTTGTATGCATAACACTTGGAACTTCAGAAGGGTCTGCACATAACCATCTGTCATTTCTTCTGTTAACTTTTTGATCTTGGGCGAAGATTTTCTCGTTTGACAAAAACCAAATCAAATCTTCATCTGCTGCATTTTTAGTTTAAGTGCCTTTTAGATCTGATGTACTGATTTTCTTTCGCTTTTTTGGACAAATTAACTGTTCTTGCACCTGCCATTCTCCATTACTCCTTCACGTTTTTCTTTTCTTTTCTCGTTCATCTTTCTCTGAATTATGATTGTCCGAAAGAGTTTTTCCCTCTTCACGTCAGAGCAATTCCCAGTGGTTAATTTCTACCTGTGAACTTTTATTGATTAACTTTTGATGAGTTTGAACACAACCAACACCTTGGAATCTGTGTTTCGCTAATACACATACGCGCACACACATGTAAAAAGAGAGCGAGTGAAAGAGAAAGAGAGAGGGAGAGAAAGAGAGAGATGGGGAGAAAGAGAGAGATGGGGGAGAAAGAGAGAGACAAAGACAGTGATATAGATATAGATGTTTCTTTGCTTGTAGCGCCACCTCACGACATGTCACGGGCTTTTAAACCTGAAGGATTCTATCTCACTCTACGTCGGAACACGCATATATTTTCATATACATATTTGTGTGTGTATGTATGTGCGTGTGCGCGTGTCTATGTACACACATACAACAGCGGTGTGTGTGTGCATATTTATTTATACATACTTAAATATATAATAATTATTTCAGACTTGTGTATACACCTGGTATGCCTATTAAAGCACGTACACTGTCTGTGGCTACCTGATGACATCAACAATATAGATATAAATGTCACTGGATTTACTTCAGAAATTCCTCTGTGTCTGTCGAGTATGTCACAAATGGGAGAAAGCGAAAATGGAATTCACGAGATCTTTTATTAATCACAACGATCGTTTCGACCCATCTAACATCAGTCTCTCGCAGGAAAGATGTTGGATAACTATTAGTGTTGCATCCTTTGATTCAAGAATCAGCCCTTCTGTTTATGCTTTTAGTCCAGCAACCTGTGTTGCCTATAATGCTTTTTTTAAATGTAAACGCTTTGTGGTTAATAAAGAAATCATTATTATTATTATTATTATTATTATTATTATTATTATTATTATTATTATTATTATTATTATTATCATTATTATTATTATTATTATTATCATTATTATTATTATTATTATTATTATTATTATTATTATTATTATTATTATTATTGAACCCGTTGAAGGTACACGGGATACCGAAATATCGTTCAGCAAATTTAATTATGGATCTCTTCTTTTCTATTTACGTATTCCTTTCAGAGGAGTCATAGCAGCCCTTATATT
>NC_069007.1:17898934-17900001 GCF_001194135.2 Octopus bimaculoides
ATTATTATTATTATTATTATTATTATTATTATTATTATTATTATTATTATTATTATTATTATTATCATTATTATTATTAACCGATTGTTAGAACCGACTAGTTCGGTTCTTCTTTCGAAAAATAACATATTCGTCCGAGATGAATATATACGGTTTTGTTTATTTTACAATAATGGAAAGTCTGTGTTTATATAGCAGCTGTTGTTTAATTCAATGTCAGTCCTGAGATTGAGTAGATGTACGATCAAAGTTGTTCCACCCACCAGTATTCCATCATGAGCAAATATTAGTGACTATTTATCGTTGTGGCTTAATCTACAGACCAGCTCAGATTTGGTCAGAAAACAGTTGTCGCAGATGGAAATTTTTACTCTTAGCCACTTGTAATGAGACATGATTTTCTGATGACATCAAAACCAACTAAATACTGCCGTAAAACAAAACAATAAAAATGGCGAATTGTTGACGTCATGACCGCCATCGTCTACATCACACAATTCTCAAATGTCTTCCGATAAAATTAATACGTTTCAAATAACTAAACGCTGCATATATAAAGCATTGCCATTCCGTCGGTTACGACGATTGCTCCAGTTAATCGTCAAATTAAAGTGCAAGTGGCTGAGTACACTACAGACACGTGTACCCTTAACGTAGTTCTCAGGGAGATTCAACGTGACACAGAAGGTGACAAGGCTGGCCCATATGAATTACAGGTACTACTTATTTTTGCCAGCTGAGTGGACTGGAGCAACGTGAAATAAAGCATCTTGTTAAAGGACGCAAAGCGCCGCCGAGAATTGAACTCATGACCTTACGCTCATGAGCTGAATGCCCTAACCACTAAGCCACAACTCATCACTGTATATACACAAAGATACACACGCACACATGCATACATATATACATACATACACACATACATGCATACATACACATACATACATACACATACATACATACATACATACATACATACACACACGCATATACATACATACATACGTACATACACACATACATACATACACATAATACTTACATCTATACACACATACACACATACA
>NC_069007.1:17902897-17905021 GCF_001194135.2 Octopus bimaculoides
CTAGTCATTGGTAGTCATGTATGGCGTTATTTCATCCTTATTTCAAATCGTCAGCATGGTATAATTTGAGACAAATACATTAAGCTAAATACAACTTTTTACGAAGTTGGACATTTCTTAGAGAGAGAAAATAGTTTATAGTTTAAAAGGTATTCCTGATATTGTTCGTCCTGGATCGTAAATTCCTCAGCAATAGAGACAAGAAGAGAAAAGAGAGAGAAAGAGAGAGAGAGAGAGAGAGAGAGAGTGGGAGAGGTAGAGAGAGAGGGAGAAGAATTTCTTACTTTCGGGTTAATATTTCCAGGGCAAAGTGATATCGTCTGCTATAAAAATCGTTGTAAAACTGACAGTAGTCAGATTATAAAAGAATTGCAAAAGATGTAAAGTCATTTTTTTTCTGCTGTCGAAGCTATTGAAAAACAAAAAACAAAAAACAAAAAAACAGGAAACCAAAGAGGAATTGTACGAGAGGAGAGGGAGGTCAACGAGTGGAACTTGTCACTAGACACCATTTTTGTCTCGTCATACTATTTTAGGATGTCAAGAACTGCATCAATAACACTAGTGTCTTGTAGCAACAGGAAACTGCTACCACTACTGCTACTACTACTACTACCATTACTATTACTACTACTACCACCACCACCATTCACATTATTACTGCAACCACTTCTACTATTATTACTCCTACTACTACCACCACCACCCCATCCCCACCACTACCGCTACTATTACTACAACCACCACCACTACTACAACCATTACTGCCACCGCTAGCAACACCACCACTATTACTATTACTACGGCTACTGTTGCTGCAGCTGCTGCCTCCGCCGCCGTTGCTGCTGTAGTATGTTAATAGTAAGAATAGATTTAGCATAATCCGAAATGATGGAAACTCGATAATCCAGATTGTAGTCTAAGTTGGTGGAGAAATAGAGTCTGTGGATGGCTGGGTGTTATTGTGTGTCTGTGTGTGCATAAGTATATACATATATGTGTGTGTATGTGCATAAGTATATGTGTGTGTGTACATACATGCGTGTTTGTGAGTGCATACGTGTGTGCGTGTGTGCGTGCGTGCGCATACACGCATACAATTATTTCCAGGACCTCAATGTAGGCGGCAGAGTTAACTCTAAGCCTCATGGAAAGAAGGTAGCATCACATGTCCTTCATTGCTGACAATCCCTAAAACCATGACAGTTGCAGGAAATTTCGTATGCATAACAGAACTTCAGAAGAGTCTGCATATAACCATCTGTCATTTCTTCTGTTAACTTTTGGATCTTTGTCAAAAGTTTTTTTGTTTGAGAAAAACCAAATGAAATCTTCATCTGTTGGATTTTTCAGTTTACTTAAGAGCCTTTTAGATCTGATGTAGTGATATAATTTTGGGGGTTTTTTTCGGACAAATTGACCTTTCCTCATTACATAAGACTCGTATCTGATCTCTTCGTGGACAACATTTCTGACTGTTCCTTCTGACACATGGAAATCTTTTGCAATCGACCTCATGTTACTTTCTGGAATTGTAATTAATGGTCTGTTGAACTTGGTGGATAAATTCAGGTGTTCTGATGATTTCAAAGTGTTTAGAATGCATTTTATGCTTTGATACTGGTGATACATTTCCATCTTCAGTCTCTAATTCCTTACAAACTTTGTAGATGAAAGATTTGGCAACTTTTAAAAATCGAGATATCTCAAAATCGCTACACTCAGCCTTTATAACCACAATAAACAGCATCCCTCGTCATTTCTTGAGTAAGCTGAGGGTCTGCCTTTATTATTTTCTGAAACAAATTATATTTAACTATTATTCTCCTCAGTGAATAATAGGAGAAAAATAGGTAAATATAATTGGAGACTAATACGTAAATATAATAGGAGAATAATAGGTAAATACAATTTACTTTAATTTCGAAAAACGTCTGTGATTAACCGAAGTCGTGTGGATGCATCATTTTTATTTTTACCTGCATAAAAAAGTGCATTATTGTCTGGGAGATTTTTATGGTAGTTGAAAAGACATTAGTGTCTATTTCTAATTCAGTACGTGGCGGGGCATTTGGCTGACCCCTGATTATAATTATGTATATAATTATAGAATATTATATATAT
>NC_069007.1:17905743-17907833 GCF_001194135.2 Octopus bimaculoides
TATGACAGGTCGATTACGTTTACATTTTAAGTGTGTAGGCACTTAGATTTGTATGTATGTTCATAATGTCTGAGATAGTATAAGGAATGGTATGGATTTCGCTTTCAGTGTCTTCCTCTATCTCTTCCTCCTTGTGTGTGTGTGTGTGTGTGTGGGTGTGTGTGTGTGTGGGTGTGTGTGGGTGTGTGTGTGTGTGTGTGTGTGTCTGTGTCTGTGTGTGTCTGTGTCTGTGTGCTGCTAGTGAACGTATGGAATGATGCGGAAAAATACTTCGTACAGAAGAATCAAAAAAGATATAAATGAACGAAAATGTTATCTAATTAAGCGAACATAATGCAATTTTAGAATTCCATTAATTAACAATAATAATAATAAATGCTATTTCCGACTAACTTGGTTTTTTTTCATCATCTTTACTTAAAACAAATATCTTAGTTACTAAGAGACCTTTTATGAGATATTACCAGAGGTTGCTTTCTAAATTAATGCAACGTGCAACGTTCACGTGTTTGTGTCGTTTCTACACACACACAGACACACACACACACACACTTTTTCTCTTACACTCACTCACACACACATACATGCGCACACGTACGTGAACTGTATATATACATAAGTATCAAGAGAGATAATAACTGGAAAATAAATCGAACGATATTCTTTATTCCAGATCACTACAATTGTTTTCACACATCGCCAGCCCCGTAGTTCATTGGTGAGTTGAATATAATTACTATCAACCACCAAATGTGTAACATACGTTTCTTCAGGTGATTATTTTTCAGTAAGCCCTTCAGCAGAATCAGTCATTTTCTCCCGTATGAGAATAAATACCCAAAGCAGCGTGCTATTTTCAGGAATTTACAAACAAAACTCTCTCTGTGTGTCTGTATGTGTGTGTGTGTGTGTGTGTGTGTGTGTGTGTGTGTGTAAATATATATACATATATATATATTTACACACACACATAATTGTGTTAAAGAGGACAACAAGCGTTAAGGCAAGACAAATATCTCAGGTCATATACGTTATTATTATTGGAAAAATTCTTAGTCCAAACGAGGGAAAAATAAGTGAAATATATAAACAACGAGAGAGAAAATGGAAAACAGGACAAGTAAACACAGAGAAACGACCTTTCATCAGTCGTCGGCTGTCTGTCTACTCCGAATCCTGAATAACATACTCTCTCTGATGAAGGAGGCAGTATCCAATTTTGGGAATGAAAATACCCTTAAAATCTATGGATTACTGTGCTCCTGAATCGGATGGTGTGTGCAAGGTACCTCGATAGCTGACACCCGATTTAAAGAGAGAAGGGTGGATGTAGGTTCTGATCTGCTGGAAGCATCTGAAGCTAATGAAGGCACATTGATCCCCCTTCTGGGGGTAGTGGATAAAACGTGGGACTAGTTTTATGAAAGGAACCCACTGTCAGTAGACTGATATTACGCTTCGTCTCCAAGGCAGTTGGAAACGAGAAGTTCAAGACATAGCATTCGGCACTGAAATTCATGAAAAGGAAAGGATATCATTCTTCTTGATTTTCTGAAAGTTGGCCGAACAAAAGTTACAGAAACCATTACCACAGAGAGACTGGTCAATAATCTCAAAACTATCCATATTCAGCTAAACAATGCTTGACCACACACACACATCTTTAAAAACAAACCAGGCAATCGATATATAAGTCTGGTCAGTGATTTCGCCCCTCCCATCTATTGCGTAGCCGGACCTGGCGGCTTTCGAATTTCCCGTTTCATTCAATGAATCAACTAGGAAAGCGATTACATCGAAGTGATGAAAGTGTTAGTATGGAGGCACAATGGCCCAGTGGTTAGGGCAGCGGACTCGCAGTCATAGGATCGCGGTTTCGATTCCCAGACAGGGTGTTGTGAGTGTTTATTGAGCGAAAACACCTAAAGCTCCACGAGGCTCCGGCAGGGGATGGTGGCGAACCCTGCTGTACTCTTCCACCACAACTTTCTCTCACTCTTTCTTCCTGCTTCTGTTGTACCTGTAATTCAAAGGGTCAGCCTTGTCATACTCTGTGTCACGCTGAATATCCCCCGAGAACTACGTTAAGG
>NC_069007.1:17908768-17909591 GCF_001194135.2 Octopus bimaculoides
ATATATATATATATATATATATATATATATAAATATGGGTTATTCAGTGTACGTTTATCTGATGCACGCACCTGAGCTTGTGTGAGTATGCCTATGTATGACTGTGTTTGTCTGTATGACTGTGTTTGTCTGTATGACTGTGTGTGTTTGTGTTTGTGCATGTGTGCATGTTGCGTCCTTTGTTACTTTTTTCCCCTGTCATAGATGTAAACTAGGTTTCATCGTTCTCTACAACCATAAATATATCAATAATTACATTTGTTGTACATCACTAGTTTAGTGAAGACAAAATTAAATTTGCATATATGCATACTGTTACTCACTTGCACCTACATATACATATATACATCCACATACATGCATACACACACACACACATATATATAAATGAAGAGAAGAACAAACATTTCTAATAGACACACATAAATACATACATACGTACATGCATACATATATAAATGTATTATATGTTCATATATATATATATATATATTTATATATATATGTGTGTGTATGGATATCTATCTATTTATCTATATATATATGTGTGCGAGTATATATATATATATATACGTACACTGTAAAAGAGAAAAAATAGTCGGTGGCGTTTATTGGAAATAAAGTGGAAGAAAGATAGTATGAAATATGGAATAATGAAAAAATAGAATTTTGGAATGGAATAGAAATTGGTATGCACCGAAAAACCTTGATTCTACTTATTTTCGAACTAATTTACAAATGAAGATATATAGGTGTACACACACGCACACACACAAACACACACACACACACACACACACACATATATATATATATATATATA
>NC_069007.1:17910061-17911702 GCF_001194135.2 Octopus bimaculoides
ATATATATATAAAACAGAGCAGGAGGATGCTTGAAATTGTTCGAGGACGTTTAATGGTAGGTCATCTCTATCCACGCTCACTGCTAATCGAAGCAGGTCGAGTGCTTATACCTAGCTACAGTCTATCAAACGTTATAAACAAGTTCTTTTAGGTTTTAGGTTTTTCCAGTTTTTATTATTATTATCATTATTATTATTTTCTTAGATCACGGTCAGGTGTACTTTTAATGGAAGTTTCTTTCCCCTTTTCTACCTGCTCGGGCGACGGCGATGCGAGAAGTTTGTTGGTACATTTGTCACTGGCAGCTTTTGTCAGAATTAATACAGACACACACGCGCACACAAACACGCACACAATCTCACAGACACGTGCGCTAGCGCACACATACACAGGCTTACATATATTCACAGACACATACAGACCAGAAAGAAACGCACAAACCCAAATATACCTAAAAATATACGTACACACATACGCAATGCACATGCACATACACTGGGGCGGAAAGATGTGCTCGTACTTTGTATACGCATGCATATGTATATATGTGTGTGTGTGTGTGTGTGTGTGTGTGTGTGTGTGTGTGTGTGTGTGTGTGTATGTAATGTGGAGGCACAATGGCCCAGTGGTGAGGGCAGCGGACTTGCGATCGTAGTATCATGGTTTCGATTCCCAGACAGGGCGTTGTGAGTGCTTATTAAGTGTAAACACGAGGTTCCGGCAGGGGATGGTGGCGAACCCTGCTGTACTCTTCCACCACAACTTTCTCTCACTCTTACTTCCTGTTTCTGTTGTGCCTGTAATTCAAAGGGTCAGCCTTGTCACACTGTGTCACGCTAAATATCCCCCCCCACCCCGAGAACTACGTTAAGGGTTCTCGCGTCTGTGGAGTGCTCAGCCACTTGCACGTTAATTTCACGAGCAGGCTGTTCCATCGATCGGATCAACTGGAACCTTCGACGTCGTAACCGACGGAGTGCCGCGAATATGTGTAATACATGTTCCTGCGCTCCGAGTTCAAACCCTTCGAAGTTAACTCTATCTTTCCTACTTCCAAGGTCGTCAAATGAAATATTGACGCCCATTCTTTTCTCTCTCGTTTAATTTTGAATCGGCCATTAAGAGAAAATTAAGACTCAATTAAAACAAATTTTATAGCTTTACACGCACACACACGCACAAACACACACACATACATATATTAGAAAAATATATATCATACGAAATATGCATATAACATAATGCAATATATATGCGTGTCTGTATCATATAACATTCAATGTGCAAAATATGTAATGTGTGCACGTGTCATAACATAATATGAAACAAAATACATAAAATATAAAAACACAGCAAAAAATGATTTTAAAAATGGTAGACTCGTCTAAAATATTCGATATTTAGAAATTCAACGAAAACACTTTAAAACCAACCGAATTCGTGACTGTTCAAAGGAAATCTTAAAACACAGTCTTCGACATGATTGCATTGCTAGGTTCACTTAGTAGTAGTGGTGGTGATGATGGTAGTAGTAGTAGTAGTAGTAGCATGAAAGGTATTTTGCAACCGTTGTAATTATTTCATTATAATTATAAACACTCTCTCTCTCTCATACACACACACACACACACACACACACA
>NC_069007.1:17911831-17912794 GCF_001194135.2 Octopus bimaculoides
ATATATATATATATATATATATATACGACAGGCTTCTTTCAGTTCCCGTCTACCAAATCCACTCAATAATAGAAGACACTTGCCCAAGGTGCTACGCAGTGGGACTGAACCCCGGGACCATGTGGTTGGAAAGCAAGCTTCTCACCACACAGCCACGCCTGCGCCTACTGTTTAATATACATGTGAAAATTCGTTTTCAAAACTTTAGTGAGGGCGTATCCACCGCAGGCACCTTCGTAGCGAGCACTTCAATCCGATATCTGGAAATTGACCATACTGAACAGCTAATAACCAAATGAAAATATATGTTTCGTAAAACAAGGAGTCGCTGTCCTTTGTCGCACATCTCTCTTCCGTATTTTTTTTTCCTCGAGCTTACACATGTCCAGCGCCAGCGATGCCGGGTCTAGGGACTCAATTATGACTTATGTATAATATAGTCAACTTTCAATAAATACATTCATTTGCCTAGAGCCGTACGAAGCTTGTATATCAGCTCTGCCCGGTGCTTCTTCCTTGTTCGTGACGCTAGAAAAACTATTCCAAATGCTTTTGCTATTAAAGGCGATTCAATAAGTTTTAAAATATCTATTTTAAGTTTCAATGTTTAAACCTAGAAGTGTATCTGCTTTATTTGAACATTTAAAAAAAAATTCTGTCTAGCATTTCTTAAAATTAAATCTGTGCTTTTTCTTACAAAACTTGCAAAATTTGATTAAAAATATTTTTGGACGTGTTTCTGACGTACCTCTTTCCATTGCTGCTGACGAAGTCGTATCAAAACACAGACAAACAATTACAAGAATAGATTGAAATATGGAAACAAACAAACAATCAAACAAACACACACACATACACACTTATGTTTGTATGTGTGTGCGTGTATATACATATATACATACATACATACATATATATATATATATATATATATATATATATATATATATATATATATATATA
>NC_069007.1:17913169-17917212 GCF_001194135.2 Octopus bimaculoides
ATATATATATATATATATATACATGCATACATATATACATATGTATATGAATGTATATACATACATTCATATGTGTATATTTGTAGGTATGTACACAAACATTTTTACGAACTATTTTTGAGCTCACCTTAGTGAAGTGTGAAAGACATTTTGTTGGCAACATGAAGCAGACAAACACACATGGAATAGCATTCCATCAAAGTAAATTTGGTAAATCACCCAATCCTTACCCGAAAAAGTACCAGGTTCGTTCCCGGCAAACAACGACAATAAAGAAAAAACAATAACAACAATATTGGCTTCAGTTATTATTGATGGCCTCTTTTCATTTCAGTGCCCAGGTGTCGAAACTATAGTAATATCCGCCTGACTGCTGATGAAGGGAATCTGTATGCCGTATGCTTGTTTCCGCATTTTTTTGTCTTGGGGTCTCGTTATTCTGAGTTTTCTTCATTCTCATACTTCATCTAGAACGTACTTTTATCGATCCAGATAAAATGAAAGGCAAAGTTGAGCTCGGCCGGAAGTAGTTCTGTTAAGCGCTTTGTCAGACGTGCTAGAGATTCTGCCAGTTGGCCGCCTCAAAAGCTTTGGGCTATAGGAATAGATGATTGTTGGATATGTGACGCAGTGAGACTGAACCCGAAGCGATGTGGTTGCAAGGAAAGCTTTTTAACCACATAAACATTCTTGCATTTGTGTGTGTGTGTGAGAGAGAGAAAGAGATAGATAGATAGATAGATAGATAGATAGATAGATAGATAGATAGATAGATAGATATACACACACATACTGCTTTCAGAGTGTCTGTCAGCAGAACCCGCTCACTGTACATTAGTCAGCCTAGGGCTATCGTAAAAAGATCAAACGCTTGCCTAACGTGCCACGAAGTGAGACTGAATTTTAAAACATGGTTGCGAAATGAATTTCTCAACTAGTCATACCTCCACATATCCACACACACACACATAGATACACATGCACACACTCACGCGCATCATGTCTTCAAGACGTTTCTAGTGTCTACTGACTTCGGTTAAATTAAATTTTAGACTTAGTTTGGTGTTAAGCTTAATTCAATAAAACTTCTATTTTATTCACTTCATTCACTAAAGCTTGAGAGGAGCAAACTTTAACAGCAATAATAACATGTGATATGGATGGTGTGAATGTGTTCATGTTTGTGGTAAACAACATCTATACTCCAGCGATTTGTAAGCTGAAGCAAGCTACACACACACGCACGCACACAAATCTTTTTGAGCTTAATGATAAACACTATACAGATAGCTGTCGTAAAGTATAGAGTTTCTTTTAGCTGTGCAGCCAGTGTTACGAAAATCTTAGTAGGTCGACCGTGAAATAGAAATAGGGTACTCAAGCAGAGACGACACCACATTTTACCTCATGGGTCACTGAATTACGGAAATCGTCCTGTAAGTGACAGGGTTGTTGTCAAACGACTCCGACGGGCAGTCAATCATGTGGAAGTATTTGGGCATGACAGAAGGTTCTTTTAGGACCACATTTGGTTTAAGCTTATTGTTCGATCCCCATATACCGCATTTATATTTCTCGCTCTTTCCGTTGCCTTTCTTGAACTCATAAGGCAAAATATGCTGAATATGCTCCTTTGCTACTTCCAGTATAGCTTTGAAAATAATAACTGTTAAAATCGAACTGCACTCTTCAAAACTTGCACTAAGAATATGGACAAGAAGTTGCAGGATAAAGTACCTGCTTTTATAGCAAGTTGGTGCAGATAGTTTATCCTGCCCCACCACCTCCGACTTTTAGTTCATGCAATTGAAAAACCGTATTATCTATGAGATGATCCAATAGATAGGAGAGCAATTTTGACACAATGTCTTGAAAATCTCTCGTTTACATCAGAAAATACCCAAGAGACAGAACCTGGTAGGTTCCATTATTTATTATTGTGCTAAATGACATGTGAAGTCGGTGAAGTTTTCAACTGAAAGTCGTATCAGCAAACGCATATTAATCACAAGACGTTGTATTCAGAGAGCTATCCTCAAGTAGCTGCTTATTGTCCACATTAGCTGTCGGAAACGTACTTCATAGGTTTGTCTTAATAGTTTCCTTATTTAATTGTTGAACGTTAATGAGAAATATTTTTGTACTACAACTGTCCACATTTCAGATGTGTATTTGAAATTTGTCTCTGCACGATTTGACATCTCTCTGGACAATGAATGTTCTTCTACGAGGTTTTTGCCATGCTGGAGATACCAATTAATCATCCTCCATACATCTGAACTTCCTCTTCACCTCCACCTTCCTTCTTTATCTACTCTCTCACTTGTACCTTTTCTTCCTCACTTCTCTCTATTTCTCTCTTTCTTCCTCTCGACATAGTTCAGAAATTTCATTTTCCCAATCTACAATCATTTTGCAAAAACATCTTAAGAACTGAGTTTCTCCTTGGAAACGTAGAGAAATGTGGCACAAAATGAATTACTCCCTTCCCTCCCTCTTCACATCTTTGTGTTTAATACACCCCCACACACACACATACGTGCGTATGCATGCATGTGTGTATGTGTGTGTGTATACAAGGGTTGAACCAAAAGTAAATGCGATGATGTCTATAACACTTTTCTATTAACTGACGCAAGTTCAAATCACTCAACTTAATAGAATACCTCTTCCTCCTCAATAAAAAAAAAGGTACCACACAACATAGACTCCATTACAATTGATTTATTCCCGCCATCGTTGACCCCCGCTCCCGACTCTCGAACCTTCTTTGAGAAACATTCTGACGTACATTGTTCTCCTCATTTCTTCGCAAACACTTCCGCCTCTTTCTGTTATCGTCAAATCATTGTCCCCAAAGGCTGTTTTTCCTTGGACCAAACAATTGGGACTCAATGGGCGCCAGACCCCAGAAATACAAGTGATTGAGAACGAGGATCACTGAGACGTCTAATTTACTGATTGCCTGATTTCTTTTTAAAGATGTTTGTGGTCGTATATTGTCGTTCGTATTCGGTGTCTTCCTCCTAACGGCTTCTCTAAGCCTTTTCTCACTGTCTCCGTTTCGGTGTTCATGGAACAGACACAGTCTAGAAAATCAAGAAGAATGAGACCCTTGTAACCCACAAAACAGCCACCAGGATTTTTTTTGTTCTTGGACTACTTAGAATTTGGAGATGAGCTATGAAGCATTCCATGAACTGAGCCTTCGTTTCCAGATCATAAAGATACGCTCATGGATCATGTTTCATAAAGATACTCTCTCATCAAATTGGTAATAATAAAACGTATCTTGATTGACTACGTCCAGCAGATTAGAGCAGACTTTCACTTTTTTGGCCTTTAAATCGGGTGTCAACAGCCAGAGTTACTCACTTTGAACAAACTTCTGCTTAAAATCCATTTTTCCTTGCAATGAAGAAGAACAGGAAAAAGCATTTCTACAGAGGAAGAGTTATTCTCGCAACATGCGTACTTCAAACCACCTTCGACAGTTGATAAAGAGGTTACGCATCATGTTTGTATTATTTTCGTTAGCGCTCACGTATATACATACATACATACATACATACATACATACTTACAAACATACGTAGGTGTGTGCATATGCACGTGAGCTTGGGTGTGCTTGTGTGCTTGCATGTATGTACGTATGTATGCAACTATATATATATTTGTGTGTATGTGTGTGTGTATGTGTGTGTGTATGTATATATATATATATATATATGTGTGTGTGTGTAAGTCAAAAGACACTTTTAACGTCAAGAATATATATATATATATACAAGAATAAGGACAGGGAATCGTCAATTAATAATAAAATTAATAATTAACAATTTTGCCAAGTAGTTCAGTATGAAAAAACCTTTATCGGTAAAACCATTTATCATCATAAATATACAGGGATTAGCATTGAGTTGCTTCTCCAACATACTGAAAATTTAGAAATAGCAGTCAAAGAACTACTGATTCTAAACTACAAATTTTTCTCTAAATGGATGGCGATATTTATGGCAAACACACACACACACACACACACA
>NC_069007.1:17917790-17919029 GCF_001194135.2 Octopus bimaculoides
TGGGATTTCATGCAAAGGAGAGCGGGAGAAGAGATATCAATAGAGATGGAGAGTGCCTAAGTGTGGATGTATATGTGTATGCATGTGTGCATATTCGTAGCCGTTTTTAATGTTGAGTATGTGAGTGTGTGTCAGTTAATATTTCAGAATATGTTCGTGTATATATATATATATATATGTGTGTGTGTGTGTGTGTGTAAATGTGTGCACATGCGTGTTCGCAACTGTTTTCAGTGTTGAGTCAGTATACGTGTGTGCGTAGTTGATATTTTGGAACGTATGTGTGCGTGCGTGTTTCTGCACGTGCAAGTGTGAGTGCGTGTGTGTGTGTGTATGTGTTTATGTGTGTCTGTGTATGTATGTGTGTGCATGTATGTGTGTGTGTGTGTGTGTGTGTGTATGCATATAGATTTATTTCTACTGTAAATATGCGTGAAAGTTGAATGTGTGTGCATGCATATGTTGGTATCTGTGACAAGTGTGAATATGATTTTGTAGTGTGAATGTGTGAGTGTGTGTGTGTGTGTGTGAGTGTGTGTGTGTGTGTGTGCACCGGATGTATGCGTGTCTGTTTTTCTATGTGTGTATGTGCTTGTGCGTGTGCTTGTGCGTGTGATTCGAGAATGGGAATTTGTGCGTGCTTATACTAAGATTTTGTGTGCCTGTTGTACGTGTAATATGAGTACTTTGCTCATGTTCTTTGTATGTGTTTCTATATCATTCGTGAGTATGTATATATACGGTATACATTTATGTAATTTGTACTGTGTGCGTGTTTGCTACATGCATGGGTATGTGCATGGTCGGTGTTTAAATATGTGTACGACGCGTGCATGTGTAAAGTGATTAGGAAAAATTTGTTCAGGAAAATTGGACTGAGAATTGAGGCCATTGGGAGCGAAAGATTGATAATATTCCCTCCTTAACGAGGTTGCGATTTTCACTGACTTACTACGTAAATCAAGACTGAACACGGAGAGTTGGTGAGTAGAGTTATATAGAAAATTGATATGACGTGATATAGACGAAACAGCCTGTAGCCAGATACGGTGGTGGTGTCTCGGAGAATTGAACAGTAGAAGTATAGGTTATTAAAACACAAGCACACACACACACACACAAACACACGTGTATTATATATATGTATATATATATATATATATACAAATTAATATCCCTTTCTATCGTTTGAGGTGGTTATTTAACCTCTATTTAAATATATATATATATATATATATA
>NC_069007.1:17919448-17920491 GCF_001194135.2 Octopus bimaculoides
ATATATATATATATATATATATATATATATATATATACGGACAAATTAATTACAGATTCAAAAATAATTTATAGCAGACGTCAAGCATCCAACCTAAAAATGTTCTTAACTCAAGCCAGATTTACAACTAGAGAAACAACAAAGAGAGTTCGAAATGTGGTGACCCTCGTTGTGGAACATGTGATTGCATGGAAGAAGGAAGACAAATTATTTTTAAAGGCAGTAACATTTTAAAAATAAACGCAAATATGAATTGCAAATCCAGAAATCTAATTTACTATACCACATGTCCCGAATGCAAAGAATACTACATTGGTGAAACGGGCATTGGACTATGTGAGAGAGTAAGAGTACATAAACAACAAATCATGTGGTTGCAAAGCAAGTTTCTGAATAACACAGCCAGGTTGCATGTGGCTGGAAGCCATCTTTTGAAGAGGTTAACCAGAGGCCAAGTAAATTGTTCTGAAATTCGTTCTTTGTAGGTCAAGATGGAAAAATATTAGAGTATTTTATGGCCATAACCAATAGACAGTTGAGTAAATTGCTGAAAAGAAAAATATTTCATTATAAGTAATTATATAAATCATGTACTGTAATTTCATAAAAAGAACGGAAAGACTTTTCTCAAAATAAAGAGAAGGACAAGTAGAAGCAATTATTTAAGTTTCCATATTTATTTGGTTACTTCTTTTCCTTTCTTTCATTTTATTTCTTTATTTACTTATTCATTTTTGAAAACTTAGGGTGAAACAATTTTCTGAATGTCTTCGATGCAGCCATTCTACCTGAATCAATACGACCGAACCAAATGAAGATTGCCAGCATTGTTTTATCGTGTTCCAGAGGTAATTTCTCTAAATTATAGAGAATTTATAACAGCATATTTATGTTCGTCATTTATACCACGAGCAATGACACATGCTGTAGTTAAGATATATATATATATATATACATGCATATAATACATACATACATACAAATACACACACACACACACACACACACACACACACACACACACACACACACACACACACACA
>NC_069007.1:17921093-17923149 GCF_001194135.2 Octopus bimaculoides
ATATATATATATACATATATACGACGGGCTTCTTTCAGTTTCCGTCTACCAAATCCACTCACAAGGCTTTGGTCGGCCCGAGGCTATAGTAGAAACACTTGCCCAAGGTGCCACGCAGTGGGACTGAACCCGGAACCATGTGGTTGGTAAGTAAGCTACTTACCACACAGCCACTCCTGTATTTATGTATGTTTTATTTATATATATCTTTCTATGTGTGTATGCATACATACATACATACATACATACATACATACATACATACATACATGCATACATACATACATACATCTATGTGGCCGACGACTACGTTTATCATCTTCAAGACTCTCGTCACCGCTACGAAATTTCTTGAACCACCATTGTTCTGTACGTTCATTAGTGGTTTCTGAGCATACAAACATGCGTACAGCATACAGATACACTCATACATAGATACATGAATATAACATACTCAACCACATATATACAGACACACGTATGCCTACACATACAAATACACATCCTCATATATACACATAGCTTGGTGCTCATACATACACACACACACACAGACGTATAGACAGGCACATAAATACATACACAGTTACATTCACGCATAAATACACACATATACACATGTACACATATACACATCCTTCCGTACACAGCTCACACTTAAGACACTGGCACATGGACACATCATATTTCCATGACAACATGTCATACTGAAATAATGAAATTTGTCCTCACAAAATTACTCATTTATATCAGAAAATCTACCTAGGTTTTATATCATGCTTCCATTTCTTTTAATATATATATATATGTCCTGCCCGAAGCTCGTCGAAACGCCGGTGTTAAAACGTGGGTAGCTGATGAAGTAGAATGTTCTCTATGTGGCTCGTGTGTTCTCGTCTACGTTTGTTTGCAATGTCCTGTACCCAGATATGCACCTATACATACAGGTGGATGTCGGTATGCACATACCTGTACGTATATATGCATATACTCATTTACTTTTGTTTTTATATATATATATATATATATATATAGTATGTATTACATGTATATTTTTTTCTATATATTATTGATTCCGTTGGAGTAGATAAAAAATATGTAAAGCAAAAAGAAAACAATTAGTTCTTCCTGATTGGTTCAATGGAATTATTTCATCTTAATTCCATCGTTACCATTATCTGTCTCAGCATGGAATCTCTCAAGAACAGAAAAGACAATGATGACGAAAACAACAAGTATAACAACAAGATAAAATGCTACTACTACTACAACTACTACTACTGCTGCTACTGCTGCTACAACTACTACTTCTATACTATTACTACTACTATAACTACTACTGCTACCACTACTACTACTACTACTACTACTACTGCTGCTACCACTGTTGCTACTATAAGGAGAACATATAACGGCGACGATTTCAACAGTAGCAACGATAACGAAACCAGTTACAACTCCTGAAGCAACAAATGCACCAACAGCAGTAATCGCAACAACAGCAACAACAACAACAACAACAACAACAACAACAACAACAACAACAGCAACAACAACAACAGCAACTACAAACAGCAGCAAGAAAATGAACAAGAAGAGCAACAACAAAGACAAAAACGAGAAGACGGAAGACTACAAGATTTGCTGCGACAGTAAAGTATTAGCATTTGTTGTGTTAGCGTAGTTAAGAGCCAACAGAAGCTACTTTACTAGAAGAATGACCAACTGAGATAATTATTGACCAAAAAACGGACAGGGTAATTGACGTTGCAGAAGAGTAGTGCAGTTATCGGTCTACTTTTTACTGTGACTCTATTTGGCCTTGTTGTTGTTGTTGTCTTTTGTTGTTACTGCTGCTGTTGTATTTTGTTGTTGTTGTTGTTGTACCTGTTGGAGTTGCTAAGACTCAGTGTTTTGTGTCTAAATCCAAATCGATTCTGCCTGAAAGCGATGTGAGAAGCACACTGCACACACACACACACACACACACACACACACACACACACACACACACGCGCGCGAGTAAAAGATAAAAGATAAAAACTATGAAGCCGAA
>NC_069007.1:17923458-17926162 GCF_001194135.2 Octopus bimaculoides
CACACACACACACACACACACACACACGCGCGCGCGAGTAAAAGATAAAAGATAAAAACTATGAAGCCGAAAGAACATTCTAAAGGGTTGAAGGTGCTGACCAACCATAGTGAAAGACAATCCATCGAGAGGAAGGAAATCTTTGAAATAAAAACCGATCGGCGAACACTTGCAATCTGCTGATGCTATTTTGTACAGACAAAACTTCGGACAGGAAGACGTCATGGTTTCGTCTACATACAACTGATAAGAATATACATAAATATATCGCATACATATACATATGTGTGTGTGTGTGTGTGTGTGTGTGAATTCTTTTTTTTTTTGCCCCTTCACTGTTGGACAACTGGTGTTGGTTTATTTACGACTCCCAGCAATTGGGACCGAGAGAATAAGTATCAAACTTCTTTCTATCTTAAAATAAAATGAATGAGTACTGGAGTGAATTTGTTCAAGTAAATCACTTCGAAGTGGTGCTCCAGCATGGCCGCTGTCCAGTGACTGAAACAAGTAAAAGAATAAAAGGGAAAATGCCGAGATAAGCCGCTCCTTCACTAAAACCTGACGAAGAGGAAATAAAATAGCATTATGAAAGCATGATTAATTTAACTGCTGGAGATTAAGGTGCTAATCTTGCTGTATTTTATCCAAGCTTTAATCCATTATTTCATCTCTCTAGATGCTGTTTGCTGTAGAAGGAATTCAACAAGATTCCCGGATGAATATAATCTGACACGACTATTAATAATAATAATAATAATAATAATAATAATAATAATAATCTTGAAGTATATTTGCCACCTAAATGTGGCTAACCCTTATGGGTCGATGCTACTGTAGTTTGTAGCCCCAGGAAGACATCTCCTCCAGCTGGCTATTGACACACTTTCTGTGCCCTATCAATATTTGCAAAGGGAAGTCATCGTTCTCATCTCCAGCCTGACGTGATGCATACAGACCCAAGTTTCTGGGTTTTCACCCGTCATCAGCGTGTAACAGCCACCGGTTGGCGATCGGAAGTGGTTCTCAACGCAAACATATATACTTTTTCCAGTGACGAAAAATCACTGATCTCGAAAAAGTGGAATATATATATATATATATATATATATATATGTGTGTGTGTGTGTGTGTGTGTGTGTGTGTGTGTATACGAGGGGTTTCTTTCAGTTTCCGTCTACCAAATCCGCTCGCAAGGCTTTGGTCAGAAGTCACGTACCCAAGGTGCCACGCAATGAGACTGAACCCGGAACCGTGTGGTTGGGAAGCAAGCTTCTTACCACACAGCCACGCCTGGACGACACACACTCTTCTACAGAGACACACACCTGCGCGCGCGCACGCACTCACTCCAGAACGAAAGTAAGAAAGACAAAGATGACAGAGATGGGAAAAGATCGAAGAAGTCGGAAAGATGAAGATTAAAGACCATGCAATGTGGAAGCGATTGGACAGAATGATAACAAAAAACGGATTAGCGAGAGGAATTGTTGATAACATTAATTATGGTATTGTCGTGTTTTAAAATGGCCGGCAGGAACCAATGAAGATATGGCAGCAGCTACAGGAGAGAAACGAAGAAACCAGAAGCAAATCGATACACTTAGATGGCCCCATGACGTTTCTTCTCTTTATCTCTATCTCTCTCTCTCTGTCTTTCTGTCTGTCTGCCTGTCTCTCTCTATCTCTGTCTTTCTCTCTGAGTCTCTGTGCCTGTCTGTCCGTCGTTCTCTCTTTCTGCCCCTCACTCTCCCCCCCTCTCTCTCTCTCTATCTATCTATCTACCTATCTATCTATCTATCTATCTATCTATCTATCTATCTATCTAGCTGTCTATCTAGCTATATATTTGTTGCTCTCTCACTCTCACTTGCTCTCTTTCTCTCTCTTTTCCTCTCTTTCTCTTTCCTTTTATCACCCTCCCTCTCGACTGTCTGCTGTCTGTCCGTCGCTTTCTCCTCCTCCGCCTTTCTCTCTTTCTCTTTATCTATCTATATATCAATCTCTTGTTCTCCCCTCGTTCTCTCTTTCTTTCGTACTCTCTCCTACTCTTTCCTCTCTCATTCTCACTCGCTTTCTCTCTCTCACACACACATACAAACACACTTTCTCTCTTTTTCTCTCACTACGTTCTCATTTGCTCTCCCTTTCGTTCTATCTCTCTCTCTCTCTCTCTCTCTTTACCTCTTCCGTCTTTCCCTATCTTTCTCTCTCCCACTCTCGCCCTCTCACTCCCTCTCACTCCTCCCTTCCTCCCTCTCTCTCCTTTCCTCTCTCTCATTTTCCCTCTCTCTCCTTCCTCTCTTTCCCTCTCTCTCCCTCTCTCTCTCCTCTCCTTTCTATCCTTTCTTCTCTCTTCGTCCCTTCCTCTCCTCTTTCTTTCACGCTCTCTCTCCTTTCCTCACTCTCACTTTCTCTCTCTCTCTCTCTCTCTATCTATCTATCTATCTTTGTCTTTCTGTCTGTCTCTCTCTCTGTCTTTCTGTCTGTGTGTCTCTGTCTGTCTCTCTTTCTATCTCTGTCTTTCTCCCTGAGTCGCTGTGCCTGTCTGTTCGTCGTTCTCTCTTTCTCTCCCCCTCTCTTTCTCTCTCTCTTTCTCTCTCCCTTTATCACCCTCCCTCTTTCTCGACTGTCTGCTGTCTGTCCGTCGCTTTCTCCCCCTCCGTCTCTCTCTCTCTCTCTCTCTCTCTCTCTCTCTCTCTCT
>NC_069007.1:17926335-17926891 GCF_001194135.2 Octopus bimaculoides
AAGCACCCATTGCACTCAACACCAGCTTGCCGTGCTGAAAAATCTTTGATTAAAACGAGAAATGACACTAAGAGAGGCGTTTTCGGTTTGATTTTCCCGTTTCTGCTTTTTTCTTTCTTTGATTGTAATTTGTGGAGTGTTTTTCTTTTACTTTTTATTGTTATATTGTTTTGTTTCGTTTTGTCTCTTTTTTTATTTTTGGAATGAAAATTTTTGGCATTGATGGCTGACATAGATTTTTGTAAAACTGGAGGAGGAATAAATCGCAAAATAGATACACGCACGCACGCACATACATACACATACATACATGCGCATACACGCATACATACACATGGAAAGAAAAAACATCCACACTAATGATTACACATAAGCACATACACGCATACACACACACACACAGAGCGTAAACACGTTTGCAAACACATACACAAACAAACGTTTACGCACGCATACACACAGAAACGCATAAACGTGCGCATATACACTCATGCAAACTCACACACACATATGGTGGTGGTGGTGGTGGCGTTGGTGGTGGTGCTGATGGTGGTGG
>NC_069007.1:17927671-17928826 GCF_001194135.2 Octopus bimaculoides
GTGTCCGTGTGTGTGTGTGTAGGAAGAATTTTAATTAACACAGATTTATAGCATCCGTGCCTGAAGTACATTTCACATTTGTGGTTGTTTGAAATGACAGCGTCGGATGTTCCAGGTACAATAAATGTGCTTATCCTTTCTAATGAAGAAATCTTCCCTTAAAACCCACACACCATACCGCACATCCGTACGACGTCACCTGAGACAAACAATGAAAGCGATGTCTTCAATATCTATTACGCGCCGTCTTTAATATTCATGTTATCATCATTTTTCTTACGATCATAAGAAACATAGATTTAAGCCTGATGCGTAAATAACCTCAGGAGAGAAATTACTAGACAAGCTGTCTCTTCTCATTATTTAATTACTTTCAGTCGCCATCGAATCTACTCATTTACACATTATAAACAATGACTTACGGAGTTTTCTGTTCGTATTAATAAATCCTAGTTTATTCTCTGTAAACTAATGTTGACTTTGTTGACAGGGCATCAGTGACCAGGAAAAATGTAGTCGAGATGGACATGGGTGCGTTTTGCAGAGAAAAATATTGTTGTTTAAAAAGGTTAGTAAATTGGTTTGCATGTGTAACGTCGTAGAGTTCTCGATTTTCGTTTCTGGTGGCGAGTTTTGTCTTTGAGCAAGACAATTGATTTTAAGTTGATCCACTGTACTCAGCCCAGTTGTCACAAATAGCTGAGTATTAGGGTTAATGTGGATTGGTCTGGTGAGCCTCATATGCAGGCTCAGGAAACTCATCAGAACCATCAGGTTCGCCAGTCTAGCAAGGTTCATCAAATTGATGAGATTCAGGAGGTCCAGGAGGCTTATCATTCTCCTCAAACTCCGAAGATTCAGTCCGCTCGCTAATCTCATCTAACTCAGTAGGCTCTCTGAAAAGGTGTGCCCTATTTGTTAGGGTGCTTCATTCAGGATTGCAAGATCAGGGTTTCATTTCTCTGAGCGGGTGATGCGTTGTATTTTTTAGGCAAAACATTTCATTTCACGCTGCCCCAGTCCACCCAGCTGTAAATGAATAACCCTGCGACACACACGTGTCAATTCTACTGTCTTCTTCAAGTTTCCAGGCAATTAATTTCACCAGCAGGCTGGTCCGTTCATCGGATGAACTGGAACCCTCTTCCTGTAAAT
>NC_069007.1:17931525-17933462 GCF_001194135.2 Octopus bimaculoides
TATATATATGTAAATATGCATAGACAGCTTGATAGACACACACATATACATAAATATAATTTCATATGTATGAATATATATACATGTATGTGTATGTTTACACATGCATAAATGCGTATGTATGTATATATATATATATGTGTGTGTGTGTGTGTGTGTGTGTGTGCGTGTGTATGTATATATTTAGATGTATGTATGTGTGTTTGCATGCATGTATACACACACACACACACACACACAAAGCGTGATGCTGCTCTTTGGAGATGTTTGATTGAGTTGTCTTGCCTGTAAGCGTTTGTGATTTTTTTTGTCTTCCGTCAGTTACAGAACAGATCACATTTTATTTAGTTTACGACATTTAGTTACAAAGAAACAGAAAAAAAAAAATAAACAAGATGATGGAAAAAGAAAAGAAAGAAAAAAGTGGGAGCCAAAGCAGGAGAAGATGAAGTAGGAGAGGAGGCTGGGCGACACACATTTTAAGAAATTATGTGCTCGTCTGCGCCCGGTGGTCATAACCATGATGGCCAGGGATACTCGTTGCAGCAGCTACTCCACCTTGCGGGGTTCATTTCTCAGATGGGCCACCGTCGTCCCTATTTTGCGGAGAAAATCAGTCGTACGGGGTCCGTGAGACCCACTTTTTTCTTTCAATATATATATATTGAGCAATTAACACCTTTCTTTGTGAATTTTGCTTGACCCCGAAGAAGTGTATAACAAGATTATACAAATATGTAATCCTAACAGTTGTTTTTCGAAACACGTGTGTTTTATAAAGCGTAAGGTTACATACCTGTTTTCTGTATTTTATTAATACTATTACGTGGTTCGTATTTCACATACGAGCTTATCACGCAGTTTAATGCCCAGCTCCAGCTCGTACCACGCCAGATATTGGAATGGAGTGTGAGACCTACTCCATATATATTTCGTCTTTGCATTTGGTTTGCAACATACTTTATGTCAGTTCGTGTGTTGAAGCATATTTAAAACAGAATGACTCACCCCAGACACAATAACACACACACACACACACACACACACACACACACACACACACACGTTAATTAATCTACACTCTGCGACTAATATAGTTGACTACGTATGCATAGTTTTCTTCATAAAGATAAAGCATCTGCGTGCATAGAATTGTTAGCCGGTGTTCGCAGAAGGGCTACATGAGGACACAGTCTCAGTCGTAACCTTTTTTGCATACTGTATATATATATATTTGCCACCTTGGAATCCTCTGTTTAGTGGGTCGATCCACTACTCAGGAAGAGACTATTCTAGAGTACGTTCTGCCTTACCTTCGAAACGTCTAGTTAGAATAGAGGCAGCTGACGAAGGATTAATTCCAAGTGGCTATCTGTTTTCCTATGTTTTCGTTCCGTTGTCTGTAGTTCATTGTTCTAACGTCCTGTACCCTGATATGCATCTATATACACATGCAGATGTAAGTATGTACATATATGCGTGTATACATGCATATATATTCTTTGTATTATATATAGTTGTGTGTACAACTAAATTACAACTCAAGTGTCATTTTCTTTAACGAATTCTCCTCGTTATTTCAATCATCCAAAAGATGAGAAAAACTGATTAGCTTTTCGAAGTAATTTTGTTCTCATTTAAAATGGAAAATTCAGAAAACATTCTTTTCTTCGTTGTAAACTATGACAAATTTCGGTTTCTGAACGGTCTCTTTCATATGTAAGGGTGTGTGGCGGGGTCTATACACACGCACATATATATTCCCATTCATACATACATAAATACATACATATACATGAAATATAGATGTATGTTGATATAGACACATGTTGATATAGACATATATTTTTATATATTTGTGTACATCTATGTATACAAATATGTACGTATACACACACATACATATACATACACACACACACACACACACACACACA
>NC_069007.1:17933562-17935546 GCF_001194135.2 Octopus bimaculoides
AGCGTTGGTACAATAGCACTAATTTCTTTATGACAGATATAATGTCGTTTCTACTGTGTAACCGGAAACTTTCTCTGTAAGACAAAACCCTTTATAGTTCGGGCTTCCACCGCTCAAAACCACTTCATGCGACCCTCAGGAATCAAGTACACCGACCGGCGTTGTCCAGTAAGGTCATACAGTCACGTGGTGTGTCTTTGTTTTGCAGTGCTTCTCTACTGTTCGTCGATTTTTGCGATGGCTGAAACAAAGGAACAGCGTGCTTCCGTGAAATTCTGCTTTCTGCTGGGAAAAAACGGCGGCCGAAACAGTTGTCATGCTTCAAACAGCTTACAAGGACGTTACCATGAGCAAAGCACAAATTTACGGGTGGTTTCCGCGCTTTAGGAATGGTCACTTGTTGATTGAGGACAAGCCTCGTTCGGGAGAGGGAGGTGCTGTCCTCGACTGAATTTATCAAAAGGTGCGTGGAAGTTGTGAAAATGGCAAATGCATGATACCTCGCTAAGTGTAGACCTGTGTGTCGGAGACAGTGAACTGGAGCAGGTACTTGTCCTTGGTGTTCAGGAAGATCGTGGACAGTGGATCTCCTCGGTTATCCCGAGAAGTCATTCCGTATCAGGAGGACTACATCTCTATCATCGCCTTTTTTCTTGTTAACCTTTGTATATTATATATATATTTCCCTTCCTTTTCATTGTATACCGTATATTAAAAAACAAAAAAAAGACGTCGCCCTTTTAAAGCCTAGCCAGGCTCATGGGCCCGGTTTCCCGGTTTCTATGGCGTATGTGTTCCCCCCAGCTGGACGGGACGCCAGTGCATCGCAACTTTACTCAAGAAACAGGAAGAAAGAGTGAGAGAAAGTTGGGGCGAAAGAGTACAACAGGGGTCGCCATCACCCCCTGCCGGAGCCTCGTGGAGCTTAGGTGTTTTCGCTCAATAAACACTTACAAAGCCCGGTCTGGGAATCGAAACCGTGATCCTCCGACCGCGAGTCCGCTGCCCTAACCACTAGGCCATTGCGCCTCCCTGTATACCGTATATAGCTCACTTCTTTTCCTTTTTTATTTATTTTATCACTTCATTATATGTAAACATCCACATTTTATGACTGTCTTTATATTTTCCCCCTCATCCTTCGCCCGATAGCAAATAAATGAAAATATTATTATTATTATTATTATCATTATTATTATTATTATTATTATTATTATTATTATTATTATTATTATTATTATTATTATTATTATTATTATTATTATTATTATTATTATTATTATTATTATTATTATTATTATTATTATTATTATTATTATTATTATTGGTAGTAGTAGTAAACGTCACGTTGCTAGCAATGGCGTTGCGTGCATTTATTTAATTATTTAGTTATTATTTCTATGTCTTCAACTGTATCTTCCTTCATATTGTGGTGTACAAAATATGGTTTTGTTTACTGATACCAACAAGCGGAAAACGAAAACTTATCAGAATAAAGTTTCGAACATGGCTGCCAGCGCCAGCAGCATTAGCAGCAGCAGCAGCAGCCGTAATAACAAAATATGATTGGAGGAAAAAGTTATTAAGCTTATAGAAATTATCAACACTGTGAGAATTATAATTGATATGGTGTTCGGGGAGAGAGACAGAGAGAGAGAGAAGTGGGGTTCGTTATCGATGAAGATTGAATATGTCGTATAAATAACGCTTCGAAATCCATAACAGATTGTGGAGACAATACATAAGTATTCAGAGAAGAATTTGGCGAAAGATAAGAATATGAATAGTAAGACTTCCATAGATAACTTGAACTTATTGAGAGTTGAAGAATTATGCGCATATTTATTGAATATATGGTTTAACCATCGTATTTTTGGAGAGAAGAAGAAACAACTTTTAGTTTGATAAACATGAAATTTAAAAACGCAATTGTTGTTTATAGTTTTTTTCTTTTTGTTTTTGTTTTTGTTTTGGGGTTTTTTTT
>NC_069007.1:17936491-17937485 GCF_001194135.2 Octopus bimaculoides
TTTTTACTACAGTGTTTTATGACGGGAGGGTTGTAACTCTGTTCTGTTTCTACAGCTTCTGACTTCAGTTTTTTTAAAAATTTGAATAGATTTTTACCTTCTTTTAGACTTATGACAAAAGAGTGCCAAGTGGGGAAAAAAACGAACGGAATTGAAGGGTGGGGCTTCATTTTTAGTCGGACAAGTCGACTCAGGAGCTTTTTCTTAAGCATTGTAACTATTCTATCGATTTTTTTTGCCGATCCGCTATGTTACGAGGACGTCAACACACCAACACCGGTTGTCAAGTGGTGATGGAGGACAAACACAGACGCTAAGGCAACACACACATGGACATATATGCATATATATGTGTGTGGGTGTGTGTGTGTATGTTTGTGTGTGTGTGGGGGTGACAACCTGTTTCTTTCAGTTTCCGCCTACCATTTCCATGCACAAGGCTCTGGTCGGCCCGAGACTATATAGTAGAAGACATTTGCCCAAGGTACCAAGCAATGGGACTGAACCTAGAAACGTATGCCTGCGAAGCAATCTTCTTACCACACAGCCACACCTGGTTGAAAATAAATATTTTTAAGAAACTTATTTTCATCTGACGTTCGTATGTATCTCTTCTATCAGATCGTTGTAAAATCAATCTACCTTACTCTCTTTTAACCCTTGGTAATAGAGTACATAGTGTTGTCTTTAGTGCCATTTGGCGTTTATTATCTCTGGCATGTGGTGCTATTTGTTAGTGCCCTTATTATAGTTATATTTATATGATTATATATTTGTATTAGTTGTTACCTACATAGTTTTTATTACATGCTGGCTACTTGATGAACTCTTAGACTGATTTTATCCTTGGTAACACTAGTGTGACAATAATTGGGTACCCTCCCTGCATTATATTGGATAGATATTATCCCTTAGTGGGTTGGATCCTCAACTCCTAACTCTCTTGGTATATATATATATATATATATATATATATATATATATATATATATAT
>NC_069007.1:17938582-17939935 GCF_001194135.2 Octopus bimaculoides
TATATATATATATGCATATAGTGCATATAGATATATATACATATGTATATACATATATATATATACATATAAATATATATATGCGTATGTATACACATATGTATATCCATATATATATATATATATATATATGTGTGTAAACATACGTATGTACATACATGTGTCTTTCAACCCCTATTATTATACTTTAGCAGATAAAAAAGAAATGTATGCATGTGTATATATATAATATATATATGTATATATATACACACATATACACACATACAAACATATATCTGTATGTATATACATGTGCGTGTATGATGTGTGTCTGCCTGTGTGCGTGTTTGCGTGCACTTATTCGTTTATGGACACACAAAGAAGTTTATTAAAGTAGACTTTGTGCCAATATTATTACAGTATTGTGTTTTGGTTTCACTACTTGCTCAAGCCGTTCTTTTATTCTCTTTCAATCACCTTTCATTTTCCCCCAGTTGGAATAAGTCCAAAATACCTTGCAGCGAATTTGTTGCCATTTCTCCCTGGTAAATTGTATTACTTGTATCTTCTAAGCAGTTGCGTCGCCAAGATTTCTCTGTCACTCCATTTTCTTGTAGAATTGGTAATGTGAAAATTTCTAAACATAAATGTCTGTTTAGCTAACAATAGATTCTTTGTGTTTGTCCATTGATTTCATGGCAGTTAAACCGTATCTTGAAAAAGCTATGTCTCGTTTCTATTCAACCAAAAATAGTATGTTCTTATTAAACAAATATTGCAATGTAGGAGGCTGTCTTACGTAGATCATTGCCTCGGCTTCAAGCTAATATAAGCAGTAGGATTGGCACCAGATACCAAGTTTGTTACACGATTGTCTGCTGGTTCGTTGTCAGCTAATTTTCTTCCAGACTAGTGTTACAGTTACAGCAACGATTTTCCGGAACGTCTTATAATTTGCTCTAATTCACAAGCTGGTACTTCAGATATACGTAGCCTCCAAACTAGTTTTACAGATGTCTTGTACAGACTAGTACCTTGTTTAACGGTCATTTTTATAGCATTTGTTTCGATGGCCCGATAACTGAAGAGATGCTGGTGTGGGTTTCCGCCCCGACATCCGAAACTCGGAGTTTTATCATGGCTACCGAATAATTGCCACATATTATATTTACAGATAAAAGCCTCTATTTACGTAATATCGAGGTCTCTTTCATTCTTTTGTTGTCTTGCCATTTCTATCAATATGTATACATATATATACACGCTCACACACACACACACACACACAAATATATATGCGTATACAGATACATATATATATATAGATATAAACATATATATATACATATATATATGTATATATATATGTGT
>NC_069007.1:17940049-17941246 GCF_001194135.2 Octopus bimaculoides
ATATATATATATATATATATATATATATATATATATATATATATATATATATATATACATACATACATACATACATACATGCATACATACATACATACATACATAGTAGATGAAAAAGTGATTATCCGCCATTTAGTTATAAAACGTCTTAAACGATGATTTTTTTTCTAAGTGTTATCTTCGTTTCCATAGCAATTCAAGAGCATGTTGGCAGCATCTAAAATGCTATTATTTCTACAATTCTGTGAGTTGGTTCCTCTGTCAGTAAAACTATTTTGTGTAGGCAGGAAATGACAGCGATAATATGATTGAAGATTTATGGTGAACAAAAGTATATTTCAAATGCAATGAGGATAATTTATTATTTACACTTTGATTTACGGCTTGAGTTTATAAATACGAGGAAAATAAAGAATTTGATACATATAGTAGAGTTTTGTTGTATCTTGGGCGGTTCACCACGCCAGTAATAAACACTCGCACTGTTTCAATTTCACTTCTTTACTATTACAAATTTGTTGGCGATCTTTCGGTACTAGATCCCATAACCTCCGGTCGTTGTGCGCACGCATACTGATTACATTATCGTATAGTGTGCTTATGTTTTTAAATGACTTGAAAATATGAAACACAACATTAAATAGAAAAGAAAAAATTATTGGCCCACTAAACTCAAACTTCCTCCCCTCAGATTCATACAGTTCTCAACCTTTAAACACATAAACACACTATTCGATGATGTAATCAGTATGCGTGCGCACTACGACCAGAAGTTATGGGATCTAGTACTGAAAGATCGCCAAATTTGTTTTGTTATGTAACCAATTGACTAATCGATCTCTTGCTTAAGCAGTCGATTAAACAATTTTTCACTTGTATGTCAAAGCCCTTTCGTTGCCTTTTGGGACCTCACCATTGCCCTCTGATTAATAAAGAGATCGATTAATTGATTGGTTAAATAACTAACCAACTGAAAAAAATAATACAGAAGAGAAAATAATACAGTGCGTGTGTTTCTAACTGGCGTAATTACCCTCCCAAGATGTGTCTGAGCACCCGCGTTCTCACCCAGAATCATGCAAACCAAGTGCAAAAACGAAATATTGTAGATATTCTTTTATTAAAAGTAGATATTCTTTTATTAAAAGTAGATATTCTTTTATTAAAAGTAGATATTCTTTTATTAAAAGTAGATAT
>NC_069007.1:17942073-17942707 GCF_001194135.2 Octopus bimaculoides
ATGTAGTCACAATATTTAACCAATGAATATCCCGTCTGCTTGTCGCCTGATACTTTTCAAAGTTATTTGACTGCTATTTCTAGCTCGTCAGTATAGTAGAAAAGCAAATTAAAGTCGGAGTCCAGAGTCGAAGATTAGTCAAATTCTTAAAGTATCCAATGGAATTTTTCATGATGTCTGAAATTGCGATGCGGCCTGATACAGCCTTTGTTTTTGTCAACATCGGTAGTGTGAGCAGCGGGCACAGGTATCGCATAACAGTTCCGTAACAGAAACACCTTGTCCATGTATGTATGCTTAAATGTGCGTGTGCTTGTGTGGATGTATGAAAGTATCGCTATAGGGAGTAGATAGACAGCCAACAACTGATGAAGAGTCCGTCTTTCTATTCTTTCTAGTATTTGTCTTGTTCTCCATTTTTTGTTTCTGTCGTTATTTGCGTTTTTAACCCATTTGTTTTCGTATTTCATGTTGTTTATTGTTGGTGACGTCCTGTACCCATATATGCATATATATATATATATATAATATTATATATGATATCGTAGTTATGAGTTCATGTTGAACAGGTATGTACTGTATTCATGTAATATAAATTATAACATATATATATATATATATGTGTGTGTGTGTG
>NC_069007.1:17943696-17944903 GCF_001194135.2 Octopus bimaculoides
GTCTTTCAGTTTCCGGCTACCAAATCCACTCGCAAGGATTTGGGTGGCCCGAGGCTATAGTAGAAGACACTTGTCCAAGCTGCCACGCAATGGTACTGAACCCGGAACAATGTGGTTGGGAACCAAGTTTCTTACCACAAAGCCACTCCTTTGTATGCAGTAGCTATACAATTAGCGTGTGTCTGTGTGTGTCTGTGTGTGTCTGTGTGTCTGTGTGTGTAAGATATATTTTGAAGATGTTGTTTGACAAGTCGTTTTATCGTTTTTATGCTGAAACTAAAACAACTGCTGCGTGAAAGACACAAGGTTATCCTTCAAAAATATACAAAGGCCGTTAACTTCACTTAAATATTTATCATTTGGTGTCCAAAATGTAGTAAATGTTTAAGCGAAGCAAACAGTTTTGTTTGAATAGTTAATAAGAGTTTTCTACACTGTAATTGATATATACAGGGTGAGGTGGGTAAATTGTCGCCATTTCATATTTTCAATTTCGCGCGTGCACGTTGTTTGGTTTTGATTCTGTCGACTACACAGTATAGTGGGGTCAGCTGGGCACCGTCTGTGAGAAAAACAGCACCACTATACCTGAGAAAAACGCAATTCACGCAATTTACTCTACCAGAAATTTGGAAACGACATGTACTGCTCGGCATTCGCGCTGAAGGCTCCAATACGAACGTTTCAAAGTGTTTGGATGTCAATCTGAGGACAGTGGAGAGGATTCGGAAAGAAGTGGATGAGTCTAGTGGTCATTACGAAGCTAGAAAAACTCACGCTGATCGTTCTGATAAGAAAAAAGCTCCTGAATTTGTTGGTGAGATCCAGGCCATGATTGACAGCGATCCCTCCAAGTCAATGAGGTCCATCGCCCGGGGCATGGCAGTGTCTGAGTTTCTTATCAGGCAGGTAGTGCATGAAGACATTCAGTAATCCTCATACAAGATGAGAAAAAGGCCAGTTTTTATCTCAAGCCATCAAGGACAATAGTAAAGAACGTGCTACGAAGCTTTTGAACAAACTCAAACATCCCCCTCCAACCGAACATGCTTTGGTTTTTCTCTCAGACGAGAAAAGTTTCCGCCAGGATCAGATGGTGAACACACAGAACAACCGTTGGCTTGCCGTGTCACCAAAACATGTACCGAGAATGATAAAAAATCAAACATCGAGTCAACATCCTGGTATTTCGAGTGATGCACTGAAG
>NC_069007.1:17945239-17946346 GCF_001194135.2 Octopus bimaculoides
ATATATATATATATAGTATTGTGTGCGGGAGGGGGTATAAAAATAACAACAGTGAATTAAAAGCACTGCAAGCTGTTTTTATATTCGCAGATGTTTTAGTAAAAATAAGACGAAAATAGTTCTGAGGAAATTTAAAGAAATGAAAAAGAGAACAGTTTCATAAACAAAAATCATGCAGCAAAATTTTTTTAAATTCACAGAAAAAAAGCATCGAATTTTTAGTAAGATATTTGTAATACTTTTTAACTTTCACAATGAGAAAATTTTGCTGAGTTTTTCTATTACAAGAGTTTTTCTATTATCGATATATAGATTAGAAATTTAGAATTCTGTCTTCACGTAAAAGATAATCCAACCTTATACTTATATTTGAAGTACAACCGTTCAATTCTCACACAAAAGATTGCCACATTTTATTCTGAACCGGTTTTCACTCTGATACTTACAGTATCGTGTATAGATGTTTCCTTTCAATTTATTTCGCACGTGATTGTGTTAGTTTTGAAAAAATCTGCCATTTTCATAAAAACTTTCCAGTTAATGTCGCTTATATTTTTCCATATATAAAGATAGTAATTCAGGTAAACACAATTGACAAATACATACATACATACATACATACATACATACCTACCTACCTGTAGGAAAAGCCGTGAAATATGACAACCGATGCAGACATTGTGGAGTTCAGATTGAAGATATAATCCACATCATAAGTAACTATCCGGAAATGTCATAACGGTATTACACGACGTTGTAGCTAGGACACTCTATAATGAAATCCGTCGGAAGGATAATCCCGATGTTGGGTGGAAACAAACACAGACACACAAACGTATTCACACACACACACACACTCACACTCACACATCTATATATATATATACACGACGGGCTTCTTTCAGTTTCCGTCTACCAAATCTACTCACAAGGTTTTTGGTTGGCCCGAGGCTATAGCAGAAGACATTTGCCCAAGGTGCAACGCAGTGGAACTGAACCCGGAACCATGTGGTTGGTAAGCAAGCTACTTACCACACAGCCACTCCTGCGCCTATGTACATTTTTTGTATTAAACGTATTTAATATTTTCTGTAGATCGACCTATCT
>NC_069007.1:17951578-17953707 GCF_001194135.2 Octopus bimaculoides
AAGAAGAAGAAGAAGAAGAAGAAGAACAACAACAACAACAACAACAAGAAAGAAAGAAAGACAAAAATGAAACCGACAAAATGTTTGCGAGTATTTACCAGTTCCGTTGACTTCTGCCTGAAGACGAATTGATTTCCCAAGTGGCAAATCTTGGTTAATTTTGGTTGAAGAATCTTCTACAACCGTCAAGCTTCCTTTGGATTTATCGACCATTGCAATATTTCCAGGTGGTTTCCTAAAACAATAATTATTACACGATGGTTTGACCAGAGGACGAAGCGCTGATTGGGGGAACATCGCTAGAGCTAATTAGAGAATTAACTGCAGAAACTAAACGTCTGTATATCGAGGGTTGCTGTGAGGTAAAGAGAACCATTGCCAAAAACGAAATATTACATGGACTAAGTGAATGCATCTGCCTTAAGTGGGTTAAATACTTGTATCGCCTGAAAATAGGCTAAATGTATCTACCTCAGCATCGAAAGTGACTGTATGCCCTGCACAAAGTGGGATAAGTTAATGTATAGACCAAAAGTTGGCAACAACAGCGACGACGACAACAATGATTACGGTTTCAAGATTTGGTACAAGATCGGTAATTTTAAAGGGAAGGGTATGTAGAATATATCGACCCCAGTATGTAACTGGTACTTATGTTATCGACCCTGAAAGGGTGAAGGGCAAGGTCGACGTCGGTGGAATTTAAACTCAGAATATAAATCCAGAAGAAATGTCGCTAAGCGTTTTGTGCGGCGGGTTAACAATCTGCAGGTTTGCCGCCTTAACAACAGCAACAATAATAACAGTAAGAACGACGACCACAACAAGAACAACAACGTCATCCAGTGCTATCTTAAGGCATGGGGATCCTAGACAGGTACCTCACGGGTTTCGGGTCCCAATTCGGATCTATATATACTGTGGTTTACAGTCAAATAATACATACTATAGGGCCCAGTGCATTTAGTTGCCAGTGGTGTGACTACAGTACTGTTAAGTTAGCGCTGATGACAATGATGACAACAACAACAACAACAACAACAACACCAACAGCAATAATATAATTGCTCTGCAGTTTAGAAACAAAAACACAGTTGAAGATTTTAGTTTACGCTGGAGTTACTTACCCTACAATATGTATAAGGTCTGGTCCTAAAATGGTGGCCGGCTTTGTAGTGTTGCGGAAGTCACATGACAAGCTGAAGATCTGATCGTTTGCCACGACAATATACGGAAGATGTTGTATTACTACTTTTACGCTATAATTACCGGTGGAGCTCGACTGCAGATGAAAGCAAAGCAAACGGAGAAAATAACAACAAAAATAATAAGCGTTTCTTATTTTGGCACAAGGCCAGCAACTGTGAGATGTGGGGAAAGTGCGTGACTCTAAGAGGGGAAATATGTTGAATAAAACCATAATTAACTGACCCTCCTGTATTTTCTTTTGCTCAAAGCCAGGTAGTTTTCAGCACCCTTTCATATATACACATATGCATGCATGTAAATGTAGGTGTGCATATATCAATATACACACATATGTAGAGATGCTGACTTTTTTCAGTCGTGTTTACTCTAGACCAGGGATACCAGACATGCGAAGCACTCAGCCATATATTTAAGTACAAGTAATTACATACGTAAAAAGAGAACATCCCACCTGAAAAAAGCAGGTCTCGTTTGATGACGTGTCATCTGTTAGGGTCCCACCTGGTTTTACCGAAATACACAGCCTATAAGGGTCGTCTGGGGACCCCTTACCATCGACCTTTCCCGCCTGTTTACTGCAACTGTCTCTCATCTCTTCCACATAGATATCATATAAGCTGGTGTGGCGTGACCACGTGGACAAAGGGTCGGTTCTGTCACGGTCTTCACTACTGCCGCTGGTGTTATTTGAACCCGTATCGCTATACAGAAACACAATCATCTTTCTGGATTGATCACAGACATAACGACCTGAAGATAAATGTCGAAAATTTCATTAAAAAAATGTTTAAATTGACAAATACTTATTAAAATATTTAATCCATTCAATGACCGGAACATGTGAGAAAGCAGAAGAAAGAATATATGAAGGTATGTAAATATGTATGTAATTATGCACACACACACACACACACACACAC
>NC_069007.1:17953717-17957069 GCF_001194135.2 Octopus bimaculoides
ACCATATATATATAAACATATATAGTACGTATATATACGTGCAAACATATGCACTCATACACACGTACGTATGAATGTATTTATATATATCTATACCTATCTCCTTATGTGTGTGTGTGAGTGTGTGTGTGTGTGTGCGTGCGTTTATATGTATGCATATATATATATATATATATGGTATATATTATGCTGATTAACCTTTTCGTATTCACTGGAGATACATAACAAACAAATTAGATTTTGGCATTAAATTTAAATTCGGCAACCATAATAATTTTGTTGTTGTTGTTGTTGTTGTTGTTGTTGTTGTTGCTGTTGTTGCCGCTGCTGCTGTTGTTCTTGTTCTTAGATTATGAGCGGCGCTGACGAAAATTTATTTAAAAACCAATTAAGAAATTGAATATAAAGGAGTTGTTTGTTCTTTATTTATATATCGTTTGTGAGTTCTATAAATCGATGAGAGTTTAATTTAATTAGTTCGGAAGCAGAAAATCCAGATGTAAGATACATTGCAGTTAAATTAGTATTTGAGGAATGATATGTCGGTAACTAAAGATAGCTATAATTCTCCGATGAGTACACCATTCAGCTGAGTGGTGTCCATATTAACTTATGCTGTAGAGTTTATCTCTCATTGTTAACAAACATCAATAGCACCATGGATACATGTTAAAACATGCTAGGCAAGATCTTTTGTCTCTGGATTGATTTATTATATTTGTATTTGTGATCTTGTACTAATATTTTGAGTCTAAGCCGATTAAATCCGTTTACAGTCTTTGGAGATTCCATAGACAACATGGATTACCAGAGAAGATGCTGTATGAACTGTTCGGGTCTATTTTTGGTTACATTTGTCGCAAGTCCGCCCCGAATGTACAAAGCAAAACCTATTTCTGATCTTTGAAGCGAATATACGAGAAGTGCTGAAAGGTTCTTGGCTTTGGATAAAAGAAAATATACGAGGATCGGTTAATTATTCAACATATTCCCCCTCTCACACTCACACACTTAATTGCAACGGTCTTTCGGTTCTTCTAAAGCCTGTAAAAGAACCCGGAAGGCTGAACCTCCAGCCAGGCCTTTCGCGACATCCTTAAAGCCAAGAACTTTTCATCGCCCGCTTGTACATTGTACATATTTAAAAGTACGGTTTGGAGATCAAAATTACTGTGATATATCATACACTTATTTTAAAGAACAAGTTGGAGACTGTGGGAGGCCTTCTACTTATTTTAAAGTAGAATATGAAGATCAAAATAAGATTGGCATACCTTGAACTTATTTTAAGGTACTACTTAGAAATCGAGATGTCTATGGTATATTTTACTTATTTCCCCCACCACTGCTTGACAACCGGTATTGAAGTGTTTATGTTCCCGTAACTTAGCAGTTCGGCAAAAGAAGCAGATAGAATAAGTACCAGCCTAAAAAAAAAAATAATTAATTAGTACTAGGGCTGACTCATTCGACTGAAAATTATTCCGGGCGGTGCTCCAGCATGGCTGCAGTCTAATGACTGAAACGGGAAAAAGATTGCACCACAATAGAACTAACTATTGCTGTAGATTGGTGGAAGGTTTTTCCTAACAACAAAATAACACATTTCAGGATTGGATCGTTTTAAAAAATGAAATAAGAAAAGAAATTTTCTTTCTCGCTGTTTCTGATTAGTTTTATTTACAGCAAACTACACACTTTTCTTTGCTTTCCTGCCAGGCACACAGACACACATGCGGACGGGCAGACAGGCAGATATGCTGGCAGTCAGACATGCAGGAAGTCAATGAGGAGAATACGATTGCTTTCTACGAGAAATCTCAACTTAATTTTTTTCTCTCTCCATGTCACGCAATGGCGCCCGGAAATATAAGAGATATTGACTTCCTGTTTTTATGATAACACATAAAAGACTGCATCTCGATAGTTTTCCTTCAATTCTTAATTTGTTTGCTTCTTTTACAGATATTTTATTTATATTTTCCATTTGCTTATTTATTTTCGTCTTTTATATATTTCTCTCAACAAAAATTTATTTTTCTCTCTTCTCTTGTTTATTTTTTGGCAAATATTATACAGAATTGAGGCTGTTATCCTCCTCTCCCTCCGTCTCATAATCAACATTCGATAACAACATTATCATCATCATCACACCCTCCATATTATTATTACTATTAGTATTGTGGTTAGGGTGTTGTGCTCACGATCTGTAGATCGTGATTTCAATTCCTAACCCGGGTGGTGCGTTGTGTTCTTAGGCAAAGCATTTCATCTCACGTTGCTTTGTGATCACTTCGGTACCTCACATGTGGTACACCATGCACCTGTTCAGACAACGTCGATGTGATGGAATTTTTTTATATTATTTATTCACCATTACGCATGTTCCATTTTCTAGTAGGAATCACAAGTTTTTACTTGTCTAACTTTGTAATTCCGAGTGGCATATGAAACACATGTTTCCTTCTTTAAAATCCACTCACAAGGCTTTGGTCGGCCCGAAGCTTTAGTAGAAGATACACGCCAAGGTGCCACTCAGTGGGACTGAACCCAGAACCATGTGGTTTGAAGCAAACTTCTTACCACACAACCACACCTATTACACATGTACGCTTATTACACCACACTCATATATACACACACATATATTTGTATGTATGTATGTATGTATGTATTTATGTATGTATTTATGTATGTATGTATGTATTTATGTATGTATCTATGTATGTATGTATTTATGTATGTATCTATGTATGTATGTATTTATGTATGTATGCATGCATGTATGCATGTATGTATGTATGTATGTATGTATGTATGTATGTACACATTTATATGTAATAGACATAACAATATATTCGCCCTGTTACACATAAGAAGATTAGTTTTCATTAAATATTAAGATTTCAGACTTACCTGATGTTGAGAACGATGCCTGATAAAAACAAAAATGGAAAAATATACATATAAATCTTTATATATATATATACACATACCTATATATACATGTCTATATATAAACATCAGCCATTATCAACCATTGAAAAGAACCATGGAAAATGTACTTAACAGCGCTAGGGTTAGAACCCCGAACTACACTGTCACGGAACAGCCGGGTCATTATGACTCTGCTGGTTTAGAGTCACAGAAAGGGCCAATGGACGATGGACCAGCTGTCTCTGAGACAAATATAAAGAACACCTTTTTGTGCTGCAGAAGAACCACAAAAATTGGTATATATTTATGTATGTATATATTTGTGTATATATACGCATATAATTATACATATATTTCCACATAATGAAACGTACATCTATATATACATATATATATATATATATATATATATATA
>NC_069007.1:17957326-17957919 GCF_001194135.2 Octopus bimaculoides
TGTGTGTGTGTGTGTGTGTGTGTGTGTGTGTGTGTGTGTGTGTGTGTGTGTGTGTGTCTCAGTGTGTAAAAAAGCACATAAGCACTATTCTAAGGATATTCACAGACAGACAGTCAGACAGACAGACAGAGAAGCAATTACATTTCAAACAAGCCACATACATCAGAGCGTTTAAACAAATAAACAGAGTAAGTGACAAATTCAACAGCAACTGAAAACACACGTCTTCTGCATGAAGGAGCCAGAAATACATCATGGCGTCTTGAAATCACAAAGAACCGTAAACATGCATAGCAAGCGTTTAAACAAATTCGCACTGAGAGAGGAATGGGGAGGAAAAGGGAGAGAAGGTGGAGACAGAGAGGGAGGAATGAGAGCAACCCAACAAACCCATCAACCAATGATAACACACATCGCAGAAATCAAATAAGCTACGAACACCAAATAACCGTTTGCCGCCAATTTGTTTTGAGAATCAATACGAGATGATGACGTAGAGAAGCCTTTACACCAGCTTAACTAAATAGACTAAACAGCAAAATGACGAAATATTTGGCTTTTAATATGTGTGTGTTTGTGTGTGTGGGGGGGGC
>NC_069007.1:17959280-17960260 GCF_001194135.2 Octopus bimaculoides
CAAAACGATGCGAGAATTAACGTCTGCGAGTGAAAAAAAAATATATAATAATTGGAAGACGAAAGCCCGAAACCAAATTTCTTAGTAATATACAATACAAGGCAACGAGCTGGCAGAATCGGTAACACTCCGGATAAAATGCTTAGTGGAATTTCTTCCGGCTCTTTACGTTTTGAGTTCAAATTCAGTCGAGGTCGACTTTACCTTTCGTCCTTTCGATACCAATAAAATAGATATCAACCAACCGGTCGATGTGAGCGACTTGCCCCTCCCCTCAAAATTGTTAACCTTGCGTCAAAACATGCGATATTATATAGGACTATTATAGGAAATGGCAGCCAATTCTCCCTCACATTACGTCTAGCATTTATTTTTAAAAGGATAACAGTCCTAGGTGTTTGTTTGAAAGAATTGACTGGATGGCCACGGCTGGATTTCATATGATCGTAGATCAGCAGAATTTAAGCTGTCTTCAGGACACCTCCGACTGCCATTTCCACCACCAGCACACCCCTCCTCTCTCCTACTCACCTACTCCACTCTGCGCAAACATTACTGCTCGTCACTCAACAGTTAAGTACGAGCTGTTACATCTTTCACTGTCATCTTAACAAACATCGTCTTTGTAGGTGGGTGTTACTGTAGTCACTATGCACACACACTCATATGTGCGTGTGCGTGTATATATATATATGTGTGTTTGTGTTTGTATGTAAATATCCGGGTTGTGTGCCTCAGCTTGTCTGTCTATCTGTCTCTCTGTATGTATGTATGTATGTATGTATGTATTATATATATTTATATACATATCAATATATATATAGACCGGTCACTGGTCAATCTTATATACACAAGTACTATAATCTTTTTAGGATCTCCCCAAAAATTTTTTCAAGAGCCTTCTGATTCTTTTAATGTGCTAGTTTCCTGGTATTAAATTGATATTAATTAATAGCGAATGTTTACCACATTATATATAT
>NC_069007.1:17960616-17962494 GCF_001194135.2 Octopus bimaculoides
TGTGAGTGTTTATTGAGCGAAAACACCTAAAGCCCCATGAGGCTCCGGCAGGGGATGGTGGCGAACCCTGCTGTGCTCTTTCACCACAACTTTCTCTCACTCTTACTTCCTGTTTCTGTTGTGCCTGTAATTCAAAGGGTCAGCCTTGTCACACTCTGTGTCACGCTGAATATCCCCGAGAACTACGTTAAGGGTACACGTGTCCGTGGAGTGCTCAGCCACTTGCACGTTAATTTCACGAGCAGGCTGTTCCGTTGATCGTATCAACTGGAACCCTCGACGTCGTAAGCGACGGAGTGCCATAATATTAGCAAGAACGATACACAAATTGAAAGAACAAACTTTTAACAAATCAGATTTGTTTCTGCCGCAACCGCTGTTCAACGTGAGCCACACCTAACCATACGTTGATCAAACACACAAACTTCAACCAACAGAGATTACGAGGTTAAAACTAAAACATTATAGAAACAAGCGTTTTGACAAAGAATTCTTGTAATCAAGAAATTATTTCACTATAGATATTTATGGTCCAATTAAGATTTCAATAATTTGATCAATGTGTAAATGAACGCCGTTACTGTTACGTCTACTTGGTGAGTTAATAGATATAATCCGAATATGTTTACGTCATATTACATACTCCAGAGTTTGTTAGTGAACAAATTTATTGAATTTCTTTGACAGCCTGTACATAAATGTTTCTGATGTTTTATTAATTACAGAATATTAGTTTTGGCTAGTGAAATTCTTATCTCGTTAGAAATGTGTTCAGACGTAAATGTGTTTCTTTGTATGTCTGTGTATCTAAGCAATGATATATTTATGTATTGTATACGTACAAACACACATACAAAGTTATGTCTAAATATTTACATGCATATATAAATATGTGTGTGTTTGTATGTGCGTGTGTGTGCCTAATAGTAACCATATATACGCACACACTTACATGCATATGGCTATCTATGCATTATACTTACACACACACACACACACACACACACACACACACACACACACATATATATATATATATATATATATATAATTGTGTATATACATATATGTATATATATGTCCATCTTTGCATATGTATATATCTATATAGACATATATACACGCATACATTCATATATGTATATATATATATATTCATGTATATATTTGCATATATATGTAAATATATGCATATATGTGTGTATATATATATATATATATATATGTGTGTGTGTGTGTGTGTATAAAATTAGAATGTCAATAAAAGAAAATGGAGAAGAAATAATATGAAAGACGCTTGGTTCATTTTATTTGTGTCACAATTGGAAACGTAATGCAAATTAAAAGATTAACAGATTAAAAGATTAAAAGATATACCTCTAAGAACAAGTATAAAAGGAACCGGAACAAGTGTAAAAGGAACCGCATCAACAAATAACTCCAAAATTACAGAATGTATTATCTGCATATGTATGTGTGCGTGTGCTTTCTGTGGCTAAAAAGTCCTTTGACTCTTATTTCTAGCAATGCTGGTGCTCCCCACAGTCTTCGTCACATTTTACTGACGTATATACATGCATATACGTTAAACCGTTATACCCTATACATTTTTGTCACTCCGTTTTCTTCTTAATCCTTTCTGTTGAGGAGCGTAGGCTCGAAACGTCAAAGATTGTCCATTCTCCCCTAGCGTTAAACTAATACACCTGCTTGTTTTATTCCTTTACCTGTCTTCGCCACTTATTTTCTGTAAATGTGAACTATATATATATATATATATATACATGTATGTATACATATATATATATATATACATATATATACATACATACATACATATATATATATATATGTATATATATATATATATATATATAT
>NC_069007.1:17962554-17964218 GCF_001194135.2 Octopus bimaculoides
TATATATATGCATGTATGTATACATTCATATATATACATATATACTATACTATATATATATATATATATATATATATATATGTATGCATACAGATTTTCTGTATAATTTATATTTCCATTTCTGTCTGTCAGTCGGTGAAACAATAAACAACTGTTGAGCTATACACGTCATTTCTCTTTGGCCAAGAATTCACTGCATTCTATAGAAAATAATCAGCCAATGTCTTCAGAACAATTTTTATGTGTGTGACGTTACGAAAACGTATCTTCAAATATATTAGACATAATTATCGAGAAATAAGTTGCTTGTTCGCAACAAAGAAAGCAAAAATAGCCTATTTGCTATGGTGTAGTTTATTGTCGTTTCATGTTGCTGTTACTGTAGAAGTGGCAGTAGCAGTAGTAATAGTAGTAGTACTGATAGTAGTAGTAGTAGTAGTAGTAGTAGTAGTAGTAGTAGTAGTAGTAGTAGTGGCAGCAGCAGTAGTAGTAGTAGTAGTACTGATAGTAGTAGTAGTAGCAGTAGTAGTAGTAGTAGTAGCAGCAGCAGCAGCAGCAGCAGTAGTAGTAGTAGTAGTAGTAGTAGTAGTAGTAGTGGTAGTAGTAGTAGTAGTAGCAGTAGCTGAATATGTCGTTCCATTGTTGTTGTTGTGGTGGTGGTTATAATGGTGGTTAGTGGTGGTGGTGGTGGTGGTGGTGGTGGTGGGGACAGTGGTTGTTGTTGTTGTTAGCATTGTTGATGTGGTTACTGCTATCATTGTCGCAACTGTTGTTGTTGCCGTTGTTGTTGTTGTTGTTGTTGTTGTTGTTGTTAATGGCCTTGTTATTGTCGCTGCTATAATGCCGCAGTTGTTACTGTAGCTGTTATTCTTTTTGCTATTATATACGTTGTTGTTATTGTCGTTGGTGGTCGTGTTATTGATGTTGTCTTTGCAGTAATAATTGCCACTGCTGCTGCTGCTGCTATCATTGAAGTTGTTGCTGCTGCTGTTGTTGTTGTTGTTGTTATTGTTCCTGTTCTCTCAGTAATTGTTCTGATTGTTGACGTCAGTATCTTCAAGACGAATCAAAACAAGACAATGCAGTCTTTCTCTGCAATACAGCAACGTCAGCCGTAGCATCCTTTATTTCACTTTTTATTACTTTTTATTCTCTTTCACATGTGTATATTTATATATACACATATCTTAGAAACATATCTTTACTAAATGCTATCTCACAGTTTCTCTCTCTCTATCTCTCTCTTTGTACCAACCTGTACGTCTATTTATTTATGTATCTATTTACCTATCCGACTATCTATCAGTCTACTCATTTATCTATCTGTATATCTATTGATTTTTCTATATCTCTTTTAACGACCTGTCTGTATATTCATCTACCTACCTACCTACCTACCTATCTAATCAATCTATCTATTTATCTATATATGTATATATATACATATAAATGTCTGTCTGTCTGTCTGTCTGTCTAACAAATTGGCCGTTTTTGACCATACTTTTAATCATCATTTGGCAAGAATCTTGTTTCGCAGCCAATATTTCTCATTTACATTCTTTTCATCTGAGGTTGTCCTTGCCAAATGTAACGCGTGTGTGCGTGTCTATGTTTACATTCACACACACACACACACACACACACACACACATATATATATATAT
>NC_069007.1:17964591-17966823 GCF_001194135.2 Octopus bimaculoides
CGTTGATTACAGCTTCGATAAAAAAAATACAGGACTCCATAGAAGGTGTGCATATCCATTCATCGACCTGTTTATACTTACATATGTACGCAAATATATACATACGTTCATACACATACATAGATAGATAATGGGAAGGGGGCAGAGAGGCGGAAAGAGGGGGAGAAGGGGGGAGAGTGAGAGAGAGAAAGCAAAACAGTCAGTCAGATAGAGAAGTACATAGATAGAAGGTAAATCGATAGATTGATAGATAGATAGATTAGAGGGTAGTTAGACAGACAGACAGACAGACAGACAGATAGACAGACAGACAGGCAGATAGACAGACAGACAGATTGACAACAGACAGACAGATTGATAACAGTCAGACAGATTGACAATAGACAGACAGATTGACAACAGACAGACAGATTGACAACAGACAGACAAGCAGACAGAAAAGCAGACAGACAGACAGACTGACTGACAGGTAGATAGATAGATAGATAGATAGATAGATAGATAGATAGATAGATAGATAGATAGATCAGTGGGTAGGTAAGTTTAAACATTTACCTATATATTTTATATGTGTATACATATATTTATATATATACATGTGTGTGTGTGCGTGTGTGTGTATGTGTGAGCACTCACACATACACACACACATTTAAAATTCTGTTTTAGAAGTAGCACAAGAATGTAAACATTATAAGAATCACATAGTTAATGTACGTCTGTTGTTGAACGCTTGTGCATCTGCGGTAATTCGTCTGGAAGGAATCATTTTTCATTTTACAGACGTAACACTTAAAAAAAAAACAGAAACAATACTTCAAAGGTGGGGAAAATGAAACCACAGCGGAAGTAAAGCAGAACGACAGATATCGACATTTCGCAGTGATCACTGCTCACATCTGTGGTTGTATCATTTCGCCTCGCTTTAAAGAATACAGTGTTTTTTAACACTATACCTCTCGAAAGGCATTCATAAAACATGTAATAATATTTGTCTCCTATTAAGAAACAAAAAAAAGTTTATATAGGATTGCAAAAGAAGTGCTCAAATATAAATGAGACAGGGATAATAAGGCATTAGTAACAGAATAAAAACATTACATATATATATATATGTAACAATTAGAAAATGGAGGATAATATGCTGAACCCAACTACTTGCAGACGGTGTATCCCGTTGAATTCATTAATTTAATTCATAGCAAAAGTGACAAAAAAAGGAAGAAAAGAAAAAGAAAGAAAGAACCAAAGCACAGGTGTCCATGGCCCCTTAGTGGGTTGAACCCCCAACCCCTAACTCTCTCACGTTATATATATATATATATATATATATATATATATATATATATATATATAGGTTCAAAGAAAAACGACAAAAAACAACAACGTGAGGACGTGATACAGATTGTGTTACTGGACGCTCGGGAAAGGAAAGAAAGAGAATTTGACGTTTCGAGCGGAGCTCTTCGTCGGAAACATAGGACAGTCCAAAGAAGGGAAGACGGAGGAAGAAAAAATCGCCAACGATATCCACGAGGTTAGGGCGCATAGCCTTGTGGTTAGGATGTTGGACCCACAATGGTGAGATCGTGGTTTCAATTCCTAGACCGGTTTGCGCGTTGTGTTCTTGAGCAAAACACTTCATCTGACGTTGCTCGGTGATCACTCCGACACCTGAAGCGTGGTACACCTGTGCACCTGTTCAGACGATGACGATTTGATGGAGGGAACGAGCTGATGTACAGCACAAGCATTTGATCCCTATAAACAAATCAATATTGCAGGTCGATAAAAGCTGAACGCTCATACGTCGTTTCCGACGGAAGAGACCATTATATAACGGGTAAATCCCCCTTTGGTTATGAATGACCATGGGATTGCACCTAGAATGTTACCTTCGAGGCAAAACTCCAGCTAAGGTTGTTTATGGAAGACCAGCAATCGCCCATGCACACCAGCATCCCGTCTCCATGCCACCGATGTTATCCAAGGGAATGGCAAAGGTCAATACAACTTGGCACCAGTGACGTCACAATTAATTTCTACCGAATCCACTCACAAGGCTTTTGTCGGCCTGAGGCTATAGTAGAAGACACTTGCACAAGGTGCCATGCAGTGGGATTAAACCCCGAACCATATGGTTGGGAAGCAAACTTCTTACCTCACAGCCACTCCTGCGCCTTGCATGTGTATATATACATATATATATATATATAAAATCGAGTCCACAGC
>NC_069007.1:17967378-17968093 GCF_001194135.2 Octopus bimaculoides
TATATATATATATATATACACTCACACATATACGTATAAGCATATGCAAGCACATCATGTGTGCTTACATATACACAGGCAATTGATAGCCTTGGTCACACCGCAAAGATGTCTGCGATTTATAATATTTGAACGATGCCACAAAGCCAGAGTGCAGTAATGATTCCTCCAGAGATTCCAAGCAACGAGTAGGATCTGTCAGTCGGTGATGAGCACAGCTGTAACCAATTTCTTCAGAATATAAAATGGTAAATTTTATTCTCTTATGACTCGCGGTACACTAATACTCATCAACAAATGACTTGCATTATAGATATTATGGATATGCACACACACATACACACATACACTCGTATATATGTGTGTGTGCACGTGTGTGTGTGTCTGTGTATGTGTGTGTGTGTGTATGTGTGTGTGTGTGTATGTGTGTGTGTATCTATATGTATATATATAGATAGATAACGAAATAGACAGGCAGTCAGATAGACAGATAGACAAAAAGACAGATAGATAAATAGATAGATAGATAGATAGATAGATAGATAGATAGAGAGAGAGAGAGAGAGAGAGAGAGAGATTGGATAGATAGATAGATAGATAGATAGATAGATAGATAGATAGATAGATAGATAGAGAGAGAGAGAGAGAGAGAGAGCGAGATTGGATAGATAGATAGATAGATAGATAGATAGATAGATAGATAGATAGATAGATA
>NC_069007.1:17971018-17971971 GCF_001194135.2 Octopus bimaculoides
TATAAATATATAAATATATATATATATGTGTGTGTGTGTATGTCAAATGAAAGACGGAAGATGGAATATACGAGAATTTATTGTTAATCACGACATGGGTGGAATACTCAACAACTACTTCAGGAGCATCCGGCCATGCAGATTTATCTCGTTGGGTGATAAATAAATACAGCTCGTTAAAATAACAATTCCGCAATACGTACATATATACATACATACATGCATCATGTCTAGACATGCAACTATATGCATGAAAAGACAAATATAAAACAAAGCATACAAATTTGCACGTATACATACATACATACAAAATATGTATGTATGTATGTGTATATATATATAAATGCATATATATATATACACTTATACATATACAAGCATGCGTATATATGTACATAGACAAACACACACACACATATACATATTCACACTCAAAATCACACATATACATCCATGTGTGTATGTATCAGGCATGCATAATGTAAGAGAGATGAAGGCGAAACCCTTATCACAACATATACAGTAAAATAAAGCAGATATCTATTTTTCCTCTTGGAACGAGCTTAGAAACTGGTTCATTCTCTATTGGCAAGAAATCTTAAAATAAAACCGAATAATGATATACATAAATATTTCTATTAATACTATATATTTTTAATAATCATCGCGCTAACTCCACCGGAAGTTATTGAGCCCTCTTCGTAGACCTTCGAGCATAAATACACTATCGACCAATTTATCGAATATTTATAGACAGAGGTTAGGTGTCTATGATTTACACAAATAATTTTGGGTTCTTTGAAGTAATCTTACGCAAAGGTTCGTTGCTGGCAACTTCCAGAATTTCATTTCTATTTACGATGCTTTCTTTTATGTTACACAATACTGTATGAAAACCAGTTTATTTCGTACAACCGCCATTTTCCTATCTCGCTGATGTCGTGAATACACGT
>NC_069007.1:17972630-17974844 GCF_001194135.2 Octopus bimaculoides
TATATATATATATATATATATATATATATATGCATGCATACATACAAAAACGTACGTATGTATAAATATATGTATATATACGTATATGTATACATACATAAATGCATACTGGCATATATTTGCACACACATACAGGTACAAAGGCATGCATATTGCTGATTTTGTGAATGCGTATATGCATATCTCACGATACATATGTGTGTGTAAGTGCCTGTATGTGAGTGTCCAAGTGAGGGAAAATGTGTGTCTGTGAGCGTATGGATGTGCATGTGTGTATGTGTGTGTGAGTGTGTGTGTGGCCCCATGTACATTCGTGTAACCCTATCTAATTCAATTCAGTTTTCTTCCTAAACATGAATTAAATGAAGTGGATTTATAATTTATTTCATCGCTTTACAAATTACTTTTACCTAACGATTTTATAATGTCATCGACCTCTTGTCCTCGGCGCCTTGGCAGAATCGTTACCGCAATGGATAAATGTAATTAACAGCATTTCTTCCTACTCTTCAGGTTCTAAGATCAAATGCCGCTGAGATAGACTTTATTTTTTACCCTTTCGGTATAGAAAAAAAAATAAATAAATGCCAGTTAAACACTGGGGGTCGATGTAATCGACTAGCTCCCCCCTCATGAAATTGCTGGCCTTTCTGTCATGAATAACCATGGAATTGCACATAGAAAGTTACTCTCCGAGGCAAGGTTGTTTATGGAAGACCACCACTTGTCCATGCATACCAGCCCCACTCCTCTTATCTGCTGCTGAGTGAACTGGAGCAATGTCAAATAAAAAAACACAACACACAACTCGGTCCGGGAATCGAACTTACTACCTCATGATTGTGAGCCCTACGTTGTGTGCCTACAATAGGAAGAATTACTATCAAAAGCAGCGAACTGTAAGAATCGTTAGGTTGCGGGACAAAATGTTTAGCAACATTCCGTCTGTCTTTATGTTCTGGGTCGAAATTCCGTAATGGTAGATTTTGCGTCTCATACTTTTGAAGTCGATAAAATAAGTCTCAATTGGCTTCTGGGGTCTTTGTAAACGATTTACCTCCACCCCAGAACTTGCTGGTCATATGTCAAAATTTAAGACTCATTTGGGATTCATCTTTACCTTAAAGTTTGAGGTCATCCATGAATAACAAATGGTTGACTTTTTGTTGGCGGCTTTCGAATGCATACCCAGCCTTTGCTTTCCTCAGAATCAGTGTTAGTGGTATCAAGCACAGTACAAAGATCAGTGGGGACAGGCAGTCCCCTTGGAAGATGCCTCTCCTGATTTCTATTGTCCCTAAACTTCTTCCATAGGCTGTCAATTCCGTCCTCCACTTCGCCATACCCTTTCAGCATTCGATGCAATACCAAATAGATTCATACATTCCATAATCCTAGAATGTGGGATCATATCGTACGCCTTACGCTAATCGATCAAAAGCCTTCTCCGAAACGTTAAATATTTCATTTCCACTGCAGACAGTTTTCCTGTTCTATTTCTTTTGCTTTTTCTAAATATTAAAATGCCTCTGCCATATAACATTTCACTGCTCACTTATAGAAAATGAGAAAACTAAAAGATTAGTTCCTACTACCCGAATAAGCCAATATTTGACAGACAAAATCCTGTAAATGGAGCTGCCTTCAGTGGGTAGATTTTCTTTGTAATGTATGACTACGTTCTTGCTTTTTCTCAATAGACACTAATTATATGCTCATGTAATTCTTTACGTCACCAGCTCTGAGGCGTCCTTCATGTTCTTCTGTTGTTTCCTTTTGACTTTGGTTTATTCATATCAAAGTCGGTGCCGTGTGATATGCGTGATGTTCTTTATTTGCTTCTGGCTGAACGCATTCCGTGATTGCAAGCATCAACACAGAGGCAAGAATTAATGTTTATCTCTACTGTCTCCTGCTGTCTTTCGCTGTTTTCTAATTTTAGCTGTTTGGCAAGAGCTTCCGAGAAAGTTATGTCATCTATAAGTGTTTTCTTCAATATTTGCTTTGCCAAATTTTGAACTGACTGACCGAGTAATTCTTAAAGAACGAAAAACACTAATACTTAAAAAGCATGGTAAAAATCAGGAGACACAAATCTACCACAAGTGTTCATGTAGGAGAGAATGGGTGGAGACGGAAACGTGCGTGCGTGTGTGTGTGTGTGTGTGTGTGTGTGTGTGTGTGTGTGTGTGTGTGTGTGTGTGTGTGTGTGTG
>NC_069007.1:17978463-17979362 GCF_001194135.2 Octopus bimaculoides
GTGTGTGTGTGTGTGTGTGTGTGTGTGTGTGTGTGTGTGTGTGTGTGTGTGTGTGAGTGTACGCGCGTTTGTGTGCATATATTTACGTATGTTTGTGTGCCGTTATGTGTAGTGTCGTGTATGAGTGTGTCTGTGTGTCTCACTTCAAAAGAGATGTTGAGTGTTTCATCCACTTCGCAGCTAAATTGCCCAACAGAACTAAAACAGTCGGAGGCATTCAGGTGAATAAGAAGCAGGTGCGAAAGAAACACATTCTAATTATCTTTTAATTAAACTCAAAGTTAATAATAACAGAATACACAACCGTTTGTTCATTTTCCAAACAAATAACTATGAAGGTGATATGATGTAGAGGCATTCATACATTGCTAGAACAAATTGACTGAATTAAAAGAACATTGTAGAATGTCAGTTAAAGGACAAGAAAGGTGGTGAGATAAATGCCTTTCCCAGACAAATGAACCATCAACTTACCATGGTTCCAATTCATATCAAATCCAGAGGTGTAAACGGCTGCCTGTTTGTGTGTCACGAGTTTGTGAAAAATATGTCTTCCTTAAAGGACGGGATGCAAAACACAGGAAATTTTTCTGCGCAGGTTTGAACACGTGACTGGAAATGTCGTCTGGACGAGAGAAAAACATGGCGTCGTTTCAACTGTTTTTTTAATCACTCATTAAAATGCATCAATCTCTCCCACTACCCTTCACACTCTCTAAAACTCTCTCTCCCTCTCTCTCTCGCTCTCTCTTATTCTATCCATCTATCTCTCTATTTCGCGATCTGTCTGTCTGTTCATATATCTATTTATCTAGCTCATCTCTGTCAATATCATCAACCTCGCTTTTCGAGATACACACGCTTTAACAACAGACGCACACCAATATACCTATATGTAT
>NC_069007.1:17980018-17980599 GCF_001194135.2 Octopus bimaculoides
TATATATATATATATATATATATATATATATATCTGTGTATATATGTATATAAAGATATACACATATATGCATGTATGCATATACATATATATGCGTGTTGCGAGAGAGAGAGAGAGAGAGAGAGAGAAGGAAAGAAAAAAAGAAAGAAAGGAAGAAAGAAAGAAAGAAAGAAAGAAAGGGAAAAATTGAGAGGACAAGAAAGAAAGCGAGATGTAGGAAATTGCTGACTAAGAGTCTACACCACTTGAGGTTAAAGGCTCGGAATTGACGTAGAATTTCAATGGTAAGATGTTTAGCTCCACAGGTGTGTATACTGCCTATACACACTGTCTGCCTAGCGAGATTCTTTGAATATTCATTCCCTACACACCGGACAGGAGTTTCAAGTAGGAACATACGAACCTATACACGCACACACACACACACACACATACATACTCAAAGACACACACATATAGAGACACGTATGTGTATGTGTGCGTGTACATTTAGATATACATATGCAGATATGATTGGATGTATGTACACATACTTACCTATGTAGCTATGTATATATATATATATATATATATATATATAT
>NC_069007.1:17982113-17983791 GCF_001194135.2 Octopus bimaculoides
TAATATATTGATATATACATATAGATATAGATATAGATATAGATGGATAGATAGATAGATAGATAGATAGATAGATAGATAGATAGATAGATAAATAGATGTATATGTAAAATATTCGTAATTCATATTTATTCGTATATGTGTGTGTGTGTGTATCGTGTATGTGTGTATGCATATATATATATCAATATATTATAAATTAACTACCAATATATATTGAATAAGATAAATATGTTCATTTGAATATATACGTTTTTGCGTCGTAACTCCTTTATTATTATTAATATGCATATATATATATATATTATTATTAATATGCATATATATATATATATATACATATCAAAAAATAAATATACATACACATACACCAGCACACACATATATGCATATTACATGTCATACATATATCATATATATATATATATATATATCTTACATCATATACATACATACATACATACATACATGCAAACAATATTTGATACACGAAAGAGATGAAATGAAAAGGCTTCAATTACAAATCACAACAATTGTTTTTGTGCACTGGTAATAGTTGTTCGTTGCTGAGGTTTCCATGCAATACTATTTACATGAATTATTTTATAATCAATTACGTACATGAATATAATCCAGTTGCCCCTGTGCATAGGTACGTCCTCAGGTGAATTGCTTCACTGGACCAAATTTTATCTATGTAATTAATTCTAAAATAATTTATGTAATAATATCGCATGTAGAACTCAGTAACTAACAATTTTTACCGCTGCGCAGAAACAATTGTTGTGATTTGTAACTAATGCGTGTTCATTCTATCCTCTTGATTTATAAAATACTTTATGGCTTATATATTCAGTATACATTAACGGAATTCCACATGTGTATCCAGTATAAAGAATAACTCTGTTGTATGATGACATATGATAGCCAATCGCTGCGTAGTATCCTTGAAATGCACGTAATGAAGTTATTTCCCTGATGATATTAAACACACATTAGAGATGGTGAACTGGCAGAATAGCAGACAAAATGCGTAGCGGCATTTTGTCCGTCTTTAGTTTCCGAGATCAAATTCCGCCGGTGTCGAGTTTACTTATTATATTTACGAGGTCGATAAAGTAAATATATGCTGAACACTAGATAGATAGATAGATAGATGCATAGATATACACACGCACACACACACATGTGTGTGCGTGTTTGTGTGAAATATATTTACGTATATGTAAATATATCTATACATGTGTGTATATGCGAGCATATACAGACACAGACACACATGTACATCCACCAACACACACACACAGAGACTTCTACTTCCATATATACACACATATATAGCCATGTTCCTCCAAGTGGTACGTATTATACCAATATCTGTGTATTTGTATATCTCATTATTTATCTAAGTTAACCGGCAAAAACCAAGATGTGTTTGCGTTTGTCTTACATCTACTACTCTTCCTTTTCCTCCTACGCACACAAACGCCTTTTAATGTCGACATCAAATTTAGCAGAGGGACACCAACCGACTATCAAATCAACCGGCCAACACGAATTGTAAGAAAATGAATTTTTTGGTGTATGTACGTATATATGCATCTATACATATATATATATATATGTATATATATATATATATATATATATGTGTGTGTGTGTGTGTGTGTGTGTGTGT
>NC_069007.1:17983955-17984687 GCF_001194135.2 Octopus bimaculoides
AGAACCAGCGACTCACTAATTGCTACGATATAAATCACCGTTTTATAGTTACAAAGGTGTACACCACAACTTGCTGTTCGTATAAAAAGGATAAAATATATGAATGTATATATATATTCTTATCTTCGCTAACTTCATATAGATTTTCGTAAGTATATTTTTTGCCTTTCATTACTTAGTACTTGATTTTTTTCTTTTATCTATATGTACACACATCTATGTGTATATATATATATATATATATGTGTGTGTGTGTGTGTGTGTGTGTGTGTGTGTGTCTTTGTGTGTGTATGCGTGCAGGTGTGTGTATATATATGTATGTACGTATGTATGCATGCTTGTATATATATATATATATGTATGCATGCATGTATGTATGTATGTATGTATGTATGTATGTATGTATCATTAATCTTTAACGATTTTCAGCGTGATGAATTGCCTGAACCGTTAGTGTACTGGACAAACCGTGGTTCGGTATTTTGTTCTGTTCACCGTGGGTTCGAATTCTGCCGAGATCAACTCTGCTTTTCAGCCCTCAACCAGATCGATGAAAGAAAAGTACCACCTAAATACCGAATCGAAATAATCAACAGTTCTCTTCCATAAAGAAACGCTAGACTTTATTATTATGAAGAAGGCGGTAAGCCAGTAGTATGGTTACCGCGTTGGACAAAATACTTAGCGGCATTCCGCCTGGCTTTACGTACTGGGTATGAATTCTGCCAAGGT
>NC_069007.1:17985011-17986552 GCF_001194135.2 Octopus bimaculoides
CCCTGCTGTACTCTTTCACCACAACTTTCTCTCACTCTTACTTCCTGTTTTTGTTGTACCTGTATTTCAAAAGGCCAGCTTTGTCACACTCTGGGTCATGCTGAATCTCCCCGAAAACTACGTTAAGGGCACACGTGTCTGTGGAGTGCTCAGCCACTTGCACGTGAGGAATGGAAGGATCGTTAGAGTGTCAGCTCCAAGTGCCTTGTGATATTACTTGCAGCTGTTTTGCCGTTTGCAATTCAAATCCCGCCGTGGCCTACTTAAATGCTAGAATTAATCCACCTCCCGATGCAGCAACAGCGACTACTAATCTTAATATTAGGATAAGATAAAAATAAACGGTCCCTCCGTTGCTTTCAACGATATGTATTCAGTTATATATATACGTGTGTGTTCGTGTGTGTGTGTGTGCGTGGGTGAATGTGCTTGTGTCTATATGTATGTGCTTTCATGACTGCATTATACAAAATAATCTTATCAGGAATTAAGGATAATCCAATGGACAAATCAGAATGTATTTCAGTATTGGCTTACGTAATATCTCATATTTGTAAGACATCGATTATGGTTACTACGAAGCTTATCATCTCCACTGGATTATTCTGTTTCTTTTTCTAAGTGCGCATGCTCCTTCAAACGTTGGTTCCATTGAAGGCAGCCACTAAGCTGTCTTGTTGTTTTAACCAGCTTCTTAACTGGCGAAATAAATGAATGCTTCAGCCAGAAAATCCCTGGGCTGCTATATTTCGCAAAGTATTTTGCGTTTCTTAGGATACTATATCCATATATACGCACACGCACGCACACACACACACACACACACACACACACACACACTCACACACAAATATACACACACCAGACACACACCAACACACGCACAAACACACACACATATTCACATATATATATACAAACATACGTAAATATACATGCATATATAGGCATACATACAAATTTATGTGTGTACATATATATATATATATATATATATATATATATATATATGTGTGTGTGTGTATGTATGTATGTATGTATATATGAGTGTACGTACGTATACACATATATACATACACATATGTATACATGCATCGACGCACACATACAGACGTGTATACATGTAAGTGCATTTACTGAGAGCTACGGTAGATATAGTGTTAAAATATAAAAGGGAGATAAACTTGAAAAAGCAGAAGGGCATCACCGAAGGCACATTCCTTTCTTCTTGCCATAAATAATAAATCGCTACAGTGAAGTTCCCGGAGCATTTGCTTTTTTTCATTGAATGGCTTCAAGATTCCAGTTTCGTGTGCGTAGGTATGTATGGGTGTGGCTGATCATGTATAACTATATACAAACACACAAACACACATATATATATACATACATACAAATGAATATGTATATATGTGTGGGTGGGTGAGTGCGTGCGTGTTTGAGCATGTGTGTGTATCTACATATATATATGAATATATATATATATATTTGTGTATGTATGTATATATATACACACACACACACACACACACACACACACA
>NC_069007.1:17986848-17989505 GCF_001194135.2 Octopus bimaculoides
ATATATATATATATATATATATACACAAATATAGAAGTGCATATAGGTATGTATCTACTGTAGCCTCGGGCAGACCAAAGCGTTGTGAGACGATTTGGTAGGCAGAAACTGTAAGAATATATGTGTGTGTTTGTATGTGTGTGTGTGTGTGTATTTGTGTGTGTCTGCGTTTGTCTCCCACTCCACCCCGCCCCACAATTGTTTGAAAACCGATACTGGTGTGTTTATGTCACCGCAACTTAGCAGTTTGGCAAAAGACAGCGTTAGAATGAGTGCTAGGCTCACAAAGAATTACAGCTGGGATCGATTTCTTCGACTAAAACTCTTTCAGGCGGTGCTCCAGCATGGCCGCAATCAAATGACTGAAAGAAATAGAATAAAATAATAACACAATAAAACAATATATATATATACATATATAATACATTTACATCCGAGAAACTGCCGTAGAGAACCAATGATATATGCACGTCTGAGTTATTGATTTGTATTTATAAAAAAGCATTGTATAAATCATAATGTACAGGATATATAGCAATGGCCAACATATGTTTCTGCTGCAGCAACTACACATTGCTCTGTATACAGTTATAGGGATGTTTGTGTGTAAGCGAAATATCTCAGAAATAGTATAGTTTATCTTAATTTTTTTTTGCATATTTATTTACATACTTGCCTTCGGCAGTGCAGTACAAATCTTTGTGATTTTTGTACTTCTATTTAAAAGATTAAACACAATTTTTGTTTGTTATTTCTTGAAAAAAATATGGTTTCCGTCATGTTAACACACATATACACATACATAATATACACACATATAATGAATGTCGTAGCGTGTCAGTCAACTCAAACACACATCTTCTATCAGATATATATACACACACACAGTCTTCGCGCTCTCTAAAAAAAAAAAAACGTCGTCTTTATGACGTACACAATATTTGATGTTTTGTAGTAAGGGAATTATTATTAATTGTACTTATGTTGAATGAACAGATACGTGTTTGAGGGGATGTAACTATTTTAACATGCAATTCGTATTAGTTCCCTATAAACATTCAGTCGTTTTGTTAAGATATTTATTATGTAAAATGCACAGCCTACACCCATTACAACCATTCACATACCCTTTTGTATAGTTTCTATAGAATATCTTCCCAGCATTAATTTGAGTTGGAAGTGTTAATCAGCAAGAGCTAAAAATTATTTTCTAATTTGTGTTTTAGCATTTGAAGACGTTTGCCTACGGTTAAACAACAGCATTGATGACAACAACAAAGACTACATCAAATGAGTTTAAAATGGCGGGCTTTTGTCGTCCAGCCGACCAGCAGGAAATAAATATCTTTAATCTTGCTTCGTAAAAACTGAAAAACATTGTAAAATGTATTCCGAGATGTATTGTCTGTAAATAGACGTAAGGGTCACAAATAGAACGCATTTAATCAGAGATACCTGGAGGTGAAATCTATGAGGTGGTAAACAACAATAATACCATGTTGTTGTTGTTGTTGTTGTTGTTGTTCAGCGCCGGCTCAGCCTTCATTGGGGCAGAAGTACGACCAAAACGTTCCATCCCTACGACGTTTATCAGATGTAGAGTACACAATGTCACACTATTAAACACGTCCTTTTTCTTTTTCCTATCCTTTCTTTTTTTCGGCTGTGTGGTAAGTAGCTTGCTTACCAGCCTCATAGTTCTGGGTTCAGTCCCACTTCGTGGCACCTTGGGCAAGTGTCTTCTACTATAGCCTTGGGCCGACCAATGCCTTGTGAGTGGATTTGATAGACGGAAACTGAAAGAAGCCCGTCGTATATATGTATATGTGTGTGTGTTTGTGTGTCTGTGTTTGTCCCCCTAGCATTGCTTGACAACCGATGCTGGTGTGTTTATGTCCCCGTAACTTAGCGGTTCGGCAAAAGAGACCGATAGAATAAGTACTAGGCTTACAAAGAATAAATCCCGGGGTCGATTTGCTCGACTAAAAGCGGTGCTCCAGCATGGCCGCAGTCAAATGACTGAAACAAATAAAAGAGTAAAAGAGTAAAAGAGTAACACAATAAGGGGTGACATGAGAAATTTTGCTGCTATTTCTAGCAGTGCTGACAAGTTCGTTGAAATTTTCCCCTATTCGTTCATTAATATATTTCTCATTATTGAGAAGAACTGCAATAATTATAATTAATATAAGGATATGGAATGAAAGGAAAAATTGCATTATTGGTATATTTCGTTAATGACGTAATTAGTATTGTCGTCAATACGTCATCGATGACGTCAGACTGATGTAATCAAAATTATTGAAAAGGAGTAAAGACAATATGAAATACATTGTTCTGTCTGTCAATTTGTTGGTCGATCTCGCCAACTCACTTTTACTCTTTCTATGCATGTCTAAATATGTATGTAAATATGCATGTGTGGGCGTGTGTGCATGCATGTGTGTGTGTGTGTGTGCGTGCACGCACGTGTACGTGTGCGTGAAAATGCTGTGTGAATTACAAAACAATGTCGACTGGCTTTTTTCCCCGTTACGGGGCTTATATGCTTTAATATTATACTATTTTCTATAGGCAAAATAATGTGACGACTCAAAATTATATGTACCACACACACACACACACACACACACACACACACACACACACATATATAT
>NC_069007.1:17992259-17992877 GCF_001194135.2 Octopus bimaculoides
CACCCACACACACACACGCACACATACACGCACACTCACACATACACCCACACACACACACTCACACACCCATACATACACACCTACCTGTATGTTTTTTTCCATTGAATATCCGGTTACCTTTTCCAATCGCCAAAATCCATTTCCATTTTAACTTTCAATGACATTCACACTTCAACTTAATTAATTTCAATCAGTTATTTCGCTTTTTCAATCTCTTTCTCTCTTCCTTTACTTTTTTCTTTCTTTCGTTCTCTCCCTCCCTCTCTCTCTCTCTCTCTTTCTATCTCTTCCTTTCTTTATCTCACTCTTTTTTGTCTCCTTTTTTCTTCTCATGCGTCTTCATCTTCTACTTAATTTTCTGAACCTTTTCTTCATCGTCTCTTCCCATTCCCCTTCCTCCTCTTTTCTTCCTTTTCTTCTTCTTTATCTTCTTCTTCGTCTCATGATTATTATTATTATCATTATTATTATTATTATTATTATTATTATTATTATTATTATTATTATTATTGTTCAGTAGTTTTATTTTTATAACGTGCTTTCACTTCACTACCGAGCGCAGCTTTGTGTGCCTTGGGTATGTGCTGTGGTTTGCTGTGATGCTCTTATGGTTAC
>NC_069007.1:17993464-17994533 GCF_001194135.2 Octopus bimaculoides
AAAGAGTGAGAGAAAGTTGTGGTGAAAGAGTACAGCAGGGTTCGCCACCACCCCCTGCCGGAGCCTCGTGGAGCTTTAAGTGTTTTCGCTCAATAAACACTCACAACGCCCGGTCTGGGAATCGAAACCGTGATCCTATGACCGCGAGTCCGCTGCCCTAACCACTGGGCCATTGCGCCTCCACTCTGTTATATATAAGTATATAAATACATGCATGTGTGTATGTGTGTGCGTGCGTGCGTGCGTGCGTGCGTGCGTGCGTGTATGTGTGTATGGACACACACAGACACATACACATACACACACACACTCATAATACATCACGAAGAGGTGGATGCATCGTCATCCGATATTGCGATCGAAACATCAGAGACCGTTGCCCAAACCGTCACAATGTCTTCTCCATCTCTAAGAATCGGTGGCTGTTCATTTTACCTGTCGACTCTTGCTGCTTTCACTCCATATGTTGCTTCTTTGCCAGTTTAATTAAAACTGTTTCATATATTGTAACCTTCGTTTTAGTTTCGCCTGCGGCAGCTTAGAACTGTTAATAATTTCTTAAACAGTAATAATAAAGCGACATTTCAACTTTTAGCGCTTCACCTGTCGCCTGTATTCACCTATCAAGAGAGACACACCTTCTGTTAAGTCTTCCTCTTATTTATCAATGGTTTTTACTCCATTGTCTTCTCTCTCTTTCTCTCTCTCTCACTTTCTTTCTTTCCCTCTTTTATATATAACTTTACACCTGCACAATTTCTGACTTGTTAAAACACAATAAATGTTAAACCTCGACATCTTCACCATTCGTCTATTCTGTAACATTTCATCCATCCATCCATCCTCGATGTAAAATCCTTGACAATAAAACTAGTGAAATCACGAGAGAAATTGAATAAACCATGCTAGAAATAGCAGCAAAATTTCTCATGTCACCCCTTATTGTGTTACTCTTTTACTCTTTTACTCTTTTATTTGTTTCAGTCATTTGACTGCGGCCATGCTGGAGCACCGCCTTTAGTCGAGCAAATCGATCGCAGGACTTATTCTTTAGAAGCCTAGTACTTAT
>NC_069007.1:17995152-17996136 GCF_001194135.2 Octopus bimaculoides
TATATATATATATATATAGATAGATAGATAGATACATACATACATACATACATACATACATACATACATACATACATACATACATACATATGCGACGGGCTTCTTTCAGTTTCCGTTTAACAAATTCACTCAAAATACTTTGATCGGCCCGGGGCTACAGTAGAAAACACTTGCACAAGGTGCTGCGCAGTGGAATTGAACCCCGCAACCATATGTTTGGAAAGCAAACATCTTGCCACACAAGCACACCTGCGTCTAAATTATACATTCTCATGCCAGCAATCGAAACCGGGTTGGCTGGATTGAAGCCATAAATACTAACTCCGAAATCTTAGAATAAAAAGAGATTTTGACTATAAACAATTATATATTGCTTTGAATGAAGCCAGTAAAAAGATTTAATGGATTATAAACTTGTGCAGTTATGAGCAGATTTATAGTGAATAATAAATTCTGCAGAATTCATATTAAGAAGTCATATATGTGTATATATTATATGTTATATTGTTGTATTGTTGTATTGTTCAGAAATTAAATCATATTTAATAATGCAATTATTATTTAAGGAAGACAGTGAGCCGGCAGAAACGTTAGCACGCCGGACAAAATGCTTAACAGTATTTCGTCTGTCTGTCTTTACGTTCTGAGTTCAAATTCTGCTGAAGTCGACTTTGCCTTTCATTCTTTCGAGGTCGATAAATTAAGTACCAGTTACGCACTGGGGTCGATGTAATCAACTTAATCCCTTTGTCTGTCCTCGTTTGTCCCCTCTGTGTTTAGCCCCTTGTGGGCAATAAAGAAATAAGAAACGTTAGCACGCCTGGCGAAATGCTTAGCGGTATTTCGTCTGCCGTTACATTCTGAGTTCAAATTCCGCCGAGGTCGACTTTGCCTTTTATCCTTTTGGGGTTGATGAAGTAAGTACTTGTTACGTACTGGGGTTTGCGTCCCCACCCCTAAAAATGATTGGCTTTGTGCCAACCA
>NC_069007.1:17997979-17999485 GCF_001194135.2 Octopus bimaculoides
CTCTATATATTAGATTGGCAACTAAGTTCCCACTGTCTTTTTGAATTTTGGAATTTATTGCGTTTTTAAATTTTGGAATCTATTTGTTTCGAGAATTCTATTTTTGAATTCTATTTTTGCGTATGTATATGTATGTGTTTATCCTCAAACACCACTTGAGAACCAGAGTTAGTTTGTTTGCGTCCCCGTAGCTTGACGGTTCGGCAAAATAGGCCGATAGAAAAAGTGCCAGGCTTTAAAACATAAACACTATAAGTATTAGGATCGATTCGTTCAACTAAAACCCATTCGGGGCTGTGCTCCAGCATGGCCGCAGTCCAGTGACAAAAGACAGTCCAGGGAAAAATAACAGATATGTCACGTTTGGAACCCTCGACGTCGTAAGCGACGGAGTGCCAACAACAACATATACGGTGCTCAGGTGAATCCTACAAAAAGGGTTAGAAGAGAGGACAGAAAGAGTAATAAGTTAAAAGAAGCAAGAGAGAATGGATGGGTGATGCGGAAGATTTTCTTCTTTTTCTATGGTTAACCCTAACTATTAAACTTTTTACTACAGAAATCAGATATATTCACTCAAAATTTCATTACTCTAAACTGCAAAAAGCAATCTTATGTGTCTATCTAACTTTTGTTGAGAAATGTCATGTCTGAAAGAATTTTCTGTTGAGATATATCGAGTTTATTTCGGCAACGTGAGTTACAGGAAAAAACAATTCTATTTGAAATTATCAATGGAATAACCATAGAATTTAATTTTGCAGCTAAAAGCTTAAATCAACTCCAGTACTTAACTATTACTTATATAAACCAATAAAGGAGCCACTAAGTAGTCTTAATCTTCTATTATAATTACATTCACCCCTAAGATGTTTTATAGGAAAATTAAGTCTTTTACTGCCGTAATCAGATATACATCCACACAAGATTTTATTACACTTGACTACAGAAAACAGTTTTATATCGTAATCTATCTTTTATTGAGGAATATCATGTTTGAAATCATTTTCTCTTGAAATATATCAAGTTTACTAAGGCAACGTGACTTGCAGAAAATACCAATTCTATTTGGTAGATATTTAACATCATTACTGGAACAATAATGAAATTTAATTCAGCACCTAAAGGGTAAATGAATCTTTCTCTTTTAATCTTTTCTTTCAAGCTATCGAACAGTGTGATGACGTCAACAAAATAATTGGTTTAAGTACGTTTGATGACGAAGGAAGCCCTTACTACGATGTGTTCGGCGCCGAGTGGAGATCCGTATGTGGCAAACAGGCTGGAACTGTACTAGGAAACGGGACCAGGCGAAACCCTTATAAAATTTTGGTCAATATATACAAAGGGCCGGCCTTTCAGGAACCTCAGTGCGGTGTTAAGGTAATGTTTGGCGGATCCATATTTCTTTGTTTGTTTGGACAAGTTCATTCTTCATTTTTAATCAGTGAAGCTCGTTGCGGGTGTGTGTGTGTGTGTGTGTGTGTGTGTGTGTGTGTGTGTGTG
>NC_069007.1:18001496-18003042 GCF_001194135.2 Octopus bimaculoides
GTTGTTTGTCAGTTAAACAACATTCCGGAGACACACACAATTAACAGAATTCGGCCCCCAAACCAGGTAAACACACAAAAAAACATAATTTCTTCGACGCCTTGCTCTTAAAGAAAATCGTTGTTGTTGTTGTTGTTGTTGTTGTTGACTTTGCTGTTATTGTTGACGTTGTTGCTGTTGATGTGTTGGGATGTTATTGTGTTGATGTTGTTGCTGTTGATGTGTTGGGCTCCAGTTGGGCCTCCATGTTTCAGTTCACCCGTGACAACCCACACCTATTTGCATATAAGGACCTTGTGTGACTGAAAGCACAAGAACCTTAAAAGAACGGAACGCCAGTTGGTTGCAGAATAAATTCCCCCAGATGGTGCTGGCACGCATTTTCTAACTGAATAAACTGAAGCAACGTAAAATGAAGTACCTTGCTCAATGACACAAATCATCAACCGGTCTAGGAATAGAACCCACGGTCCAACAATGGCGAGTGCAACACTCGAACCAATAGATTATCCGTCTTCACGATCACCAAACGCATTTTATGGAGTTCACTATGCAACAAGCATTCAAACCAGCTCCCTAGCTTCGCAACAACTTCATCCCTCACCCTCACTAATCGTGAAGACCCTCAAAAGGGTTTAAAACAGGCTAATAGAGTTACTCATCTTCTTTCGTCTAAGCCATAAAAAATCGATTTCCTCTCTCTGATGAACCCCGTTATCCAGAAACAGTCATTAAAGTGATGCCATGTTATTTGTCACTTGATAGGTTATTGCTAACGCCAGTCATGTGTGTCGGCCACCATCTACTCTAGAGTTCCACTATAGTCAGCAGTTCTTTATGCCATTCGACATCTACGCCATAGAAGCTCGCAAAATGTGTTCCAAATGCTCAGGATCGGGTCGAGGGCGAGGATCCTATGATGACCCTTATATTTTAACTGTAGATTTTAGTGATCCCAGACAGTGGTATGGTTGCCAAGGAACTGTAAGTATTACTTTCTTATTCTTTCCCTTCTACTTTTCTGACATCTTCTTTTCTTCTTCTACGGCTTTTCTTTTTTTCCTTTTTTTCTTTTTTTTCTTTTTTTCTTTTTTTTTTTGTCTCCACCTTCTCTTCCTCCTTTAATAATAGGAATGGTTATTATTATTATTATTATTATTGTTGTTGTTGTTGTTGTTGTTGTTGTTGTTTTGGTTTGGTTCAGGTTCGATCTTATTCCTGGTAGGATTTATGTGGGTAGCGGGTTACTACTTGTAACCTTGGCGGCGGCGGCGAGCTGGCAGAATCGTTAGCACGCCGAGCAAAATGCTTAGCAGTATTTCATCTGTCTTCATGTTCTGAGCTCACATTCTACCGAAATCGACCTTGCCTTTCATCTTTTCGTGGTTGATAAAATAAGGATACCAGTTGGCCTAGTGTTTACCGTGTTGCACTCACAATCGCTAGACTGTGGTTTCAGTTCCTAGACCGGGTAATGGTTTTGTTCTTGAGCAAAACGCTTCATCATCTCAAGTTGCTCTGCAATGACTTTGTTACCTGGCGTATG
>NC_069007.1:18003921-18006920 GCF_001194135.2 Octopus bimaculoides
ATATATATATATATATATATATATATATATATATATATATATATAAGTAATTATATATATTGATACATATGTGTATATATACGTATGTGTGCGTACACATATATATATATATATACGTGCATATATATGCATACGTACACATTCCTAAATACGCATATATATATATTTATATATATATATGTGTGTGTGTGAATGTATGTGTGTGTGTGTGTGCGTGTGCATAGATGTATATAAGCATGTGTGTGTATGGGTGTGTGTATGTATGCACAGTCTCTTTTAATTATTTGTAGTCTTCCAATAAACAAGTAGCTTGTTTCTAAAAAGACTTCTATGTATTCAGTAATCCTAGTTCTAAAGATGACTTAGAGCCGTTTATAACAAATGTGATTGAGTAGAGACCTTAAGAATCAGGTACCACAAATGTATTATTCCTCCATCGTCTAAATAGTATTATAGTTTGTGAATGAAATAATAATAATAATAATAATAATAATAATAATAATAATAATAATAATAATAATAATAATAATAATAATGATGATGATGATGAACTCAGAAGTTATTTAGATATCTAATTATGATTATAGGACTCGTGATTACTCTTCATAGCTTAGAAACCACCTGCAAAACATTTGTCAACAGCTTCAACAATTTGTAGAAGTATTGACGGCAGACATATTGAATCTTAATAAACTCATGAAGACTTGTAAGAACTTAATAATTTACACCCACACTTACACGCACACACACACTTGTGTATGTGTGTGCGCGTCTGTGTGTGCGCGTCTGTGTGTGCGCGTCTGTGTGTGCGCGTCTGTGTGTGCGCGTCTGTGTGTGAGTATACAGGAATGCATACTTCCGTATGTGTATGTGTAATGGCTTGTGTCCAAGCAAAACACTTCATTTCACGTTGTTCTGCAACCACTCTACCACCTGACGAAGATACTTCTCTTTAGATACACCCCAGGGTGTTCCAGCAATCTCCGTTGTGAGTGTTTATTGAGCGAAAACACCTAAAAGATCCACGAGGCTCCGGCAGGGGATGGTGGCGAACCCTGCTGTACTCTTTCACCACAACTTTCTCTCACTCTTTCTTCCTGTCTCTGTTGTGCCTGTAATTCAAAGGGTCAGCCTTGTCACTCTGTGTCACGCTGAATATCCCTGAGAACTACGTTAAGGGTACACGTGTCTGTGGAGTGCTCAGCCACTTGCACGTTAATTTCACGAGCAGGATGTTCCGTTGATCGGATCAACTGGAACCCTCGTTGTCGTAACAAACGGAGTACCACGACGATATGACTATAAATTGTCACAAGGTCCTTATAATGGCCGTATCCATACTTTTATTTGATTCTTTTCCTACTTACATTCACTGAACGTCGAGAATAGTCTGGATCTCTGTCTCCACGGGTTTTAACTATTCCTAATTAATCTTTCTCATCCGCCATTGTAACTTTTAGTGAATATATTTAAATAGCTAATACAATCCGAATTTTGCCTCTGTATTTTCAGCAATTGGAAACAAACATTTACAACCTAAAGATTTTGGTTCAACAAGCTGAGTTTATTGTCCAAAATTCCGATATGCTCTATAACATTGTTTGTGATTTCAACCGAAGTAAGTTCCGTTCGACCAATGTCACTTCCGGTCTGACGGTTGGAGGGTATGTGTTACCCTTTTTTTTCCATACTGTTGTTGTTCGTGCATTTTTATGTTGTTGTCATGGCTGTTATTATTGCTATTGTTGTTGTTTTTGTTGTTGTTGCTGTTTTATCTCAAGGTTCATCTTGAAGTGTTCGTCTTATCATTCTCAAAGCCGAACTCATCCCATATTTGAGAGTGTTTCGGAGATATCCAGGGAGAGCCTATGATATCAAGTATCTCTCTTTTCCTCTTTTGGAGGCGGTGTAATGTTAATTAAAGAAAACCTAGTTGTTATCTCTAGCTAGTCAAACGAACAGCTCGAGAGACCTCCACTTTAGCTCAATGATCAGAATTCTTGCAAAACCAATTCAAAATTAAATATTCAGTAATATTCATTAATAAACAATAATAAACACATGAAACAATGAATATCGGAACGATTCATTGTTAACCCCTTCCGGCACATTCGAATGTGAAGGTACTAACAGCTGATGTATTTCGCTTTCAGGGAACCATTTCTCCCTTTCCACCACGTTTGTAACCAAACCACTTGCTTTCGTAAGTGGGAGGACTTTGAGACACGCTGTTCTCCGTGCATCATAATTTATAACCGGTTTGATCGAGATTTAAATTTGGATCATAAGAGTGAAGCAACTAAATACCGCACGTTATTCACCTCGACGCCATCCTTAAGCAAGAATTTCTAACATAGTCACGTGACTGTATCGTGGGACGGCGGTAGAGTTGATTATTCTTTTATTTGCATCAGTCATTTTTGATTGCGGCCATGCTGGAGCACCGCCTTTTTAGTCGAACAAGTCGACCCCAAGGACTTATTCTTTGTAAGCCTAGTACTTATTCTATCTTTCTCTTTTGCCGAACCACTAAGTGACGGAGATGTTGGGAGGACAAACACAGACACACACACACACTTCTACTCAGTTTCTGTCTACTAAATTTACTCACAAGGCTTTGGTCTGGCCGGAGCTATAGTAGAAGACACTGGCCCAATGTGACAAGTAGTGGAACTGAACGCGGAACTACGTTCTTGCAAAGCGATGTTCTTAACCACACAGCCAAGTCACTTCTGTACGATGTTTATTAACCGAAACTTTATATTGATTCCACGGTGTTTAGGTCTCCCAAATTCACTGTTGTCTGGTTTTCGTTTCTTCTTGCTCCAGGGAACCACCGCTGAATAACGCCACAGAAGAAAATACGAAAATAATACTAAATGTGGTAGCTCCGAACGGCAGCACACCAACGGACATGGTCTCCATTGGGGATAAGATTCGTCTCAAGATGTCTCTAGAGAAAACCGGTGGTAAGAAATTAGAAACCAATCTTATTTGTA
>NC_069007.1:18008065-18009599 GCF_001194135.2 Octopus bimaculoides
AAAACAACTGCCACGTGATTTTTTAAGTATAAAAAACCTCGATTCAATAATGCCGTTTACAAAGTCTATGCTTGGAATGACCAATTTTAAATACTACTGGAACTTAATCACAAGGCACAGGAATCTTATATGTGTACCATTCTGCCTAAATAATGGAACTGCAGATACAATATCTCTGCATATCTCACTTCTATTTTCATTCCTCCACCTCACTCTCTATTTCATATCTTATCTAGAATAACTATTGCTTAACCATCCTCTCACACCGTCTCCGATGGAAGGATATATAAAATATCCCGGAAACAGCTGTAATACCTTCTATTTATAAATGTTCTGAAATCTTTCACACGCGCGCGCATACACACACATGCACGCATACACACACATGGACGCATACACACACGCACACACACATTCAACACACATCCACACACACATAAGCATACATAAATGACTACATATACAAACACATATATTTACAAAAATACATATACATTGTCTACCTATATGTGTGTGTGTGTGTGTGTGTGTGTGTGTGTGTGTGTATTGGCTCTAGGCCCATAAAATAAGTTATCATTTAATCTTTTCAGTAATCGTTGGTCTCCAAGTCAGATCCTGTGATGCTCTGCCGGACATAAATAGCCAAATAAAAATAGCAATTCTCAACGAGAACGGGTAAGTATTAACAAGTTTTGTTGTCGTCATTGAAGGGCAGGGATCGGTAGAGTGTCTGGCAGCGTTTAACTTTTATTTTGTCTTCCTAATACGTTCTGAAAGAGGGTAGGTGGCTGAATAGGTAAGGCAAAGGTAGGTAAATGTCATCTTCTCGAATCATGCCGACTCATAAGGGCCGGTTTCCCGGTTTCATGGTGTATGTATTCCCCACCCGGACGAGACGCCGGTCAGTCTCAGTTCTACTCGTTCTTACAAGCTGGGTGGACTGGAGCAACGTGAAATGAAGTGTTTTGCTCAAGAACACAACACGTTGCCCGGTCCAGGAATAGAAACCACTATCCTAACCACTAAGCCGCGCACCCCCACTGAATCGGTAAGGCATTATACTCTTTATTTCAGGTGTCCCACGGGTCAACGATTTGTGCCGCCGTTCCATGGCATCAACCAAGATGGAAGTGTTGCTATGACCGACGTATTTGAAGCATTCAAATTTGCCGGACATTCTTCCATCTACTTCCGGTGCTCGGTCAAATTTTGTTATCGTCATTCGGAGAGTCGCTGTTCTGGTGTAAGTATTTCAGAAAAAAATGCTGCAGCAAATGTTTAACAGTCATGTTGATGTTGTTGTTGTTGTTGTTGTTGTTGTTGTTGTTGTTGTTGTTGTTGTTGTTGTTGTTGTTGTTGCTGCCGATGCTGCCGATGCTGATCTGGCTAGCTACGGTTTCAATGTTCATGCTAATTTTGTATTTTTAACGTTGTTGTTGTTGTTACTGCTGCTGCTGCAGTTTCAATGACTGTGTTGTTCTTGTAGTCTTAATGTCTCTATTAGAACCAAGCTGCGAGCTGGCAGAATCGTTAG
>NC_069007.1:18009641-18015121 GCF_001194135.2 Octopus bimaculoides
CCCCCGGGTAGAACGCTGTAGATCCTAAGTTCAAATTACGCGGGTGGTCAGTTTTGTTTTTTATTCTTTCCGGGTCGATAAAAATAAGTACCAGTAAAACATTGGGGTCGATGTAATCGACTTATCCCCTACTACAAAATTTCAGGCCTTGTGCCTATAATTGAAATGATTATTACTAGTCTGAATCAAAGGTTTTTCGGATTTTCACTGATGATTTGGTGCACCTTATATCGCCGTGTTACTTACCCAATCATTGTCAAACAAGGGCGATTTGAATGAGGTCATGTAGTGTGTTTGGCGGATTTGGGGCTTGACCCAGACGGTCATGCTGTGAACGCTAACCTTTATGCTCAACAACTGCAACGAAGACATGATGCTTTGAAAGCCCGCTGCCCGACATTGGTCAATCAAAGACGCGCACTCCTACAGCATGGCAACGCCCCATCACACACTACCAATGTGACCAAGAACAAACTTGAAGAACTCGAGGTGCTGGAAGTGCTGTCTCACTCTGCCTATAGTCCAGGCCTTAGATCATTAGATTACTACCTTTTCCAAACCATGACTCATTTCTTGCACGGAGGAAGGTTCAACAAAGTGGATGAGGTTGAAAACGGGTGCAGGCAGTTTTTGTGTCTAACCAACCAAATAATATAAGCGTTGAATTGAGCTTCTGGCACAACGATGGCAACAGACAGTAGAATATTATGGGATATGTTTTTGATGAATAAATGTTTTTGTGCGTAATTCGTTTAAACTATTAAAGCTTGACATACGAAAAATCTTTTGACTTGACCTGACAATGCTGTAGCAGTTGTAATTCTTGAAGTTGTCAATATTGGTTAGGCTGTTGTTGTTATTGTTGTAGATACTATTAGAGCCTACTCTCAAGAAATATGGTAATGCTTGTAAATGTATCTCTATAGAATTTTGCATTGCTCTAGGCAAAGAATACGCAAATCATATTTATTTGAAAATTTTCAACCATTATGAATAATTATGACCATGATGGAACAATATGGCGAAATAAGAGGAATGGGGGAAAGAAAGAGGAGAAGGGAGAGAAAAGGTTGAAGAAGAAGAAATATTTCTTCCTTCTTTCCTTTAAAGATTTTGCACTCTTCTTCTCGTTGTTCTTGTCTAACACTCTCCTCATTTCACTCTCCCTCTCTTTCTCTCTCTTTCACTCTCTCTCTCTCTCTCTCTCTCTCTCTCTCTCTCTCTCTCACACACACACACACATACACACAATCACAAGATGGTTCTTTCTTTTTAGCTAAAAGAAGCCATCATTTATTCATTCTTTATTCAAATAACGACAAAGATGTTTCGACAAATACACCAATCTATTTTTCCCAATTTCTCCTTCTCATTTCTTTATGCAAGATTTCCAAGCAGCTGCTACAAAACTCCATTTCACAATATACTTCCAACAAATTACAACAAAATTATGAATGATTGATTCAGTTTTATTTTGTAACATTGTCAAAATATTAACTATTTTCTTCAAAATTTCACAATTAGATTTTTCCTGGATGATTTTAATGTACAATTTTATGTTTGTTTCCAGTCACATTGTACAGAAAGCGAGTTGAGCAGACGACGGCGAAGCAATAGCGGTAAACAAGCAGCTTACATTACTTTGACGACGATTCTGCAGGTCAAAACAGATTAAATTGAATAAAAGTTATACTTCTATGATGTTTTCTAGTTTGGGGATTTCAAGCAAGCGTTTTACTTTCCATTCTTTTCTTTTCTTTTCCCAAAAACAAATTCAGAAAGACTTATTCATCATGTTCAAGAAGGCAACAGGCTTTTTCCATTAGCTATATGTAAATAGAAACACTCGTACACATGTATACATATGTATACTTATAAATACGTGTATGTATATGAATACACACACGCACATATGAATCTACCTATGCATACATGAATCTACATATGTGGGGGGGGGAGGTATGTGTGTAGAATATATTTAAACGAGATGCTAGATAATTTTATATGAAATAACTTGCTTTTAGAGTAAGCAGTTGGAGACACACATACACATACATACTAAATATATATCGTTGCTATTATGTTAAACTGTCGTATATCCAAATTTGTCCAAATGCGTTTCTTTTTCAATATTTATTTTTGCTTGCGATACCCGGTTCTTTTGGTCCAAGCTCTCGTATCTCCAGCAACTTAAAACGCTTAGACATCTCAAAACTGTCAAAGTGTAGTACAACGGTTTCGTTATGAAATCGTGAAACTATTTTTTAAAAATTTTTTGAAAAAGCAACGATGTGTGTGTGTATGTGTGTGTATACAGAAACACACATAGACGTTGGGGGCTAGATAGGTAGAAAGATTGATAGATAGATAGATATATTTACATATATATTGATATCTGTAAGAATGCGTGTTTGTATGAATGTATGTATATATGTATTTGTGTTATTTCTTTACTACCCACAAGGGGCTACACACAGAGGGGACAAACAAGGACAGACAAACGGATTAAGTCGATTATATCTACCCCAGTGCGTAACTGGTACTTATTTAATCGACCCCGAAAGGATGAAAGGCAAAGTCGACCTCAGCGGAATTTGAACTCAGAACGTAACATACAATTCAAGCCTCTTTCGCTTGTATTTACATAAATTCTTTACTGGCCAGTAAATTACCGTAAATCCTCGAGTATAGTCCGCCCTTGAGTATGATATGCAGGGGATTTTTAGGGGGCTGTACCTCTGAAAAACCTAAACCTTGTGCATAATACGCATCCCTTCTCTAACTTGAGTCAAGGAGGTCTATATAACGTCCTTGGTTTGTGAACGTATATACGGTAACGTCCTTTATTATTATTGCATATATAACATAATGCAAACGTGTAGCTTTTTTGTGCACTTTGTTTGCAAAAAATAAAGAAATAACAGTAATAACGTCAGTGAAAAATAAATATTAAGTAAATTGCCTTTCACATATTTATCACTATCAGTTACAAGCCTGACATCACAAAATGCGTCTGAATAAACATTGCCGGACAGCAATTAGAGACTCGGACATTGCTTAGAAAATATTTTTTCATTCTTAACCTCGTATATAGTACGCACTAGGGATTTTGACCTTTAAATTTTGGGGAAAAAGTGCGTATTATACTCGAGGATTTACGGTATTTCCTTCAGAAAATACAATCAAATTTAAGCAGACGCACTTCGCCGAACTTGAACAAACCTAATGACACCAAATCAAGCAGAACAATGTCTTTCTTATCTTTCTCTGCCTATGCACCACCCTATATACGCATGCATTCTTTTTCTTTCTGCTCTCCTCTTCATCTGCTCTTTCTTATTCTATTACTTCTCTCTTCCCACACGTCATTATTTCTGGTCACTCGATTAAACTATGTATCAATGTTTCTTCAGGTGCTACAAAATATATTATTAAACTTCATCGACACTGCAGCAACTATTACCCACCTAAGACGTGAATCAAAGCACATAAAATTCTTTGTAAACCAAAAAATGACTTTACAGTTGGACGTAGGCAATTGAGTCAAATGATCAGCAATCACTTGTCAGGCTTTACTTTGAAAAATTTCTAAAAATAAGCCATAAAAGATTTTCTGGCTAAACTCAAATGAGTACTCCACGATCCAGTTCTCAAATTATGTTCGAGTGCAAACAAATGCACCAGTAGGAATTTTTAAGTATCTGATGTTGAAAAACATCAGCATCTAGAGCGTATTCATTTTTTTTTTTAATGCGGCTATGATCCCCTAATTTTAATTTCACTTACACTGTTTTTTGTATATTGTTTATATTCTGAACTTAACTGTTTCTGTATCATTCTAAACTTTTCACAGACATCATGGCACCAAAAAGACTTAGTTTTCTCTAATAATTGTTTAAACAACCATGAATCTTCACTTCTGGCCTCTACGATTCGTTCGTTATATACCTGAGGAGGAATTTCGTTATCGTTTACAAGTGTTTCTCCTCACCTGCTGCCATTGTTTAATATTGTTGTTTTTCAATGATTTTATTTCCTTTAGTGTTTTCATCTGTTGTTCTTTCTTCCTTGTTGGTTCTGTTGGAGGAGAGGTGAGTGTAATTGTTCATCTATTTGTGATATTAAGCCTACAGATACTTCCTTTGCTTTCCTCAGCGCTTTGGCTTTGATGTCTGGAAACTAGTGTTTGTTATTCTTTTTTGATACCGTCCTTTATTATTTTCGTTTTCATTGTTTTTGTTTAATATTCCCAGTTTTCCGGATATCCGGTTCTAAATGTGCGCTTTATTCCGACAAATACAACTCGGCTTTCTTCCATCTTTCATCAGTCTGATACTCTTAGTCTCTGGTGTTTTCTACTGGATATGGTTCTTGCATTGCTCTTGCAAGATTTTTCAGTATTCATTAAGACTTGCAAGAATATTTTCTTCAATTAATCCTTCACCAACTCTTTTCATTTTCATTTTCCCCTTGAACATTTAGTAGTATTTTCATTTCGCGTTGTTTTTTTAGCCATCGTACTGGTTTGTCCTGTGGCAGCCATTTTGAAAGCAGAGGTGTTGTGTACGTAAGTACAGTTTTTAAAATTTGTCAAACAAACCTGTTTTTTAATGTTGCCTACCTCCACGAGTGGCGAAGGCAGCTCCTCCATAGATAATTATAATCGTTTTGACAAGTAGTTCTTAAACATTTGTTTGTTTGTTTTGTTTTGTCCTTCTTTCATTTTTTTTTTTAATACTTGAAACAAATCAAGTTTTGAAGGGGAAGTAAAAGAAAAAAGACATCTCCATACCTCGAGAGTCAATAACAACATTAACAACAGCATAAATGACAAGTAAACAACTAAATAAGTGACAATAAAAATATAAAATATAATTTTATGTGAGAATATAGATTAAATGAGTTATTTCTTTATAAATCGTGTTTCTGTAATGTCTGTAGCAGCACTTAAATAGAAACTGGACTTAAAACTAAATTTAAGATAAGATTGCCATCTATATAACATTCTTAATGCATATGTGCAGTTGAAACGCCAGAAGTTACGGATTTTCATCGAGAAAAATCCCGTTATAGACGTATTGTGTTAAAAAAACACAATATATTTCAAAACTAGACGGAACGAAAGCACCTCGGAAGTGACCGTGTGATAGAAAACTACGTATTTCGTTGTGGTTGCGGCTTGTCAGTGTCACATGATTGGGACATATCCGAAACAAAAATAAATCAGCGATTCTGAGGTATAAATATGTAGCGCATAACCTACACACTGGTATACAAAAGGTGTTGCATGAGTAAATGACCGCTTATGAGGTTCCCATGAGTCATATGTATTAAGTATCGGCTTCGGGAAGATCTTTCTTCTGTTTCTTTTTTTTTTTTACTATACAGATAATTACATTGCAGAATTCAAATAACAAGTATTAATCACGTGTGCATCAGCGTCTCTTCTATTCGTCTTTTACCGGCTTCATACACACACA
>NC_069007.1:18019178-18021506 GCF_001194135.2 Octopus bimaculoides
ATCTTATGAATATATGTATGTATGTATGTATGTATGTATGTATGTAATACGCTGTGTGTCACAAATGTATACCTAATATGCGATATCTATTTGTATTTTCACTTATCCCAGTATTAGAAATTCTGTTTCGTAATTTCTCAGTATTACCTTTTATATTCAACTTATAGAGAGGCATCACGTATTCGATTTTAGATTATTTACTTATTGTACCGCATTCCTGTAATTCTTGACTTAAGCAGAACGAAAATTGAAATGATTTGAAATTACACACTGAAAATTCAGAAGGCCAATGTATGTTGGTGCCGCCTCATCTCTATGCAAGAAATATTGTTCTTTAAGGACTTCTGCAATAAAAGTGAACACCCTTTAGCTTATCTGTACATTTGTAGCTTTTGCGCAGATTTTGGATAAACTAAACCTGAAAATGTATGTGTCTTGTTTGTATGATCATGTTTCCATCTGTATATATCAATATATTTTGGTAGTTTTGAATAGATGTGCTTGTACAACATTTGTAAAATTAGACAGAACATTTATTATAGAAAATAACATATTCTACTTATTAAAGCATATTCTACTTATTAAAGCATATTCTACTTATTCAAAGTAATCAAACCTGTGTGATATTTGGTGAGGGATAAATATCATTTTGTAGTAAAGAATATCTCACGTTGTAAGATTTAGAAATAGTGATTTTCTAAAATATCATTTTGTTATTTTCCTGTAATTTTGTTATTTTCGCGATAAATTATGCTTTGCTAATTAAATATTTATACACTATTAGTTAATCATAATTTATACTTTGTAACTTAAAAGTACAAGAGGAATGGCTGTGTGGTAAGTAGCCATGCTTACCAACCACATCGTTCCGGGTTCAGTCCCACTGCGTGGCATCTTGGGCAAGTGTCTTCTACTATAGCCTCGGGCCGACCAAAGCCATGTGAGTGGATTTGGTAGACGGAAACTGGAAGAAGCCCGTCGTATATATGTATATATATATATGTATGTGTGTGTGTTTGTGTGTCTGTGTTTGTCCCCCTAGCATTGCTTGACAAACGATGCTGGTGTGTTTATGTCCCCGTCACTTAGCGGTTCGGCAAAAGAGACCGATAGAATAAGTACTAGGCTTACAAAGAATAAGTCCCGGGGTCGATTTTCTCGACTAAAGGCGGTGCTCCAGCATGGCCCCAGTCAAACGACTGAAACAAGTAAAAAAATAAAAGAATAAAAGAATACGTACCTTTGTCGCTTCCTTTTGTGCTATTTTCAAAGTAGCAAGTTGTCTCTTCAGTTCCTTGATATTCGCTTCTTTGTCTGTTTTCCATTCTTGAGCCCTGAAATGAAACCATATGATACCGAATTCAAATTTTGGTACCAGGCCAGCAATTCCGGGGGTACAGCTAAGACAATTTCATCGACCCCAGTAGTCAACTGGTACTTGTAGAACAATGAAATATCGGTCTTTCAACCCGAGATGGGCCAGATGAAGAAGTTGAGAATCCATAAAAATATAGAAGGAAAATTTATAAAATAGGACATTTGGCATTTCACTAACAGGATGTAATTGTTCTTCTTGTTCCCTTTATTGTCGTTGTTGTATAAACCTAGGTCATCCCTGATCAAATACACAAATCTATGATTGAACACATCTAATTCCAGCTACTACAGACTATATTTAAGTTTCCCAACTGGTCATCCATCTAACTAGGGTCATCCTTGTTTAACTTCAGTATCCGACTACAACCGTTATTTTACCATGAAATTATTGCTGTTTCTGTTGTTGATGCTGCTACTTACATCGTAGAATTTCCTATCTGTCTTTCTCTCTCTCCTCTTTCTCTTTTCCTGTCTCTCGTTGCTCACACGTGACCATCGTCCATCTTTCTTTTCTTCGCGTGACCATCTTTCTTCTCCTGAAAGGACGTTCTAAGGACTGGACGTCTCCTATCTCTCTCTTCTATCTTTTCTCTTTTCAAAGAAAATATTTCCCTCACCGTTCACTATTTTCCCTCGTTCTGGTCTAACAACCCTCCATGTCTGTTTTCGTTCGGTTTCCTTGTATGTCTCCACTGTCCTGTTTTTGTTCCAAACTTTGACCCTCCGTAAATCCCAAAATTTATTTTTGTATCTATGGCAGCAACTGTCTTCGAAGGCTCATATTGTCATTGATTGTTCGAAATAGGGAGTAGATAGACAGCCGACAACTGATGAAGGGTCATCCTTTGTACCCATTGTATTCTTGTCCTGTTTTCCATTTTTTCTCTCGTTGTTTGTGTATTGAACTTATTTGTTTTCGTATTTCATGTTGTTTACTGTTAGTGACGTCCT
>NC_069007.1:18021617-18022540 GCF_001194135.2 Octopus bimaculoides
TATACATATATATATTATTTATATTATTATTATATATCTATAGATACATACATATGCATTTATATGTATGCATATACATACATATACATATACATATATATACATAGACATACATATTCACATGTTTATGTTTGTACACACACACATATATACATACATATACTGATAGATACATAAATGCATACTTGGATACATACACACACATACATACACACACATACATACACACAAGCACATCAATCTACATGTATCTTTCCATGCCTATCAACACACACATATATATATATACACACATACATTTACATACATAAACGTAACATACATTTAAGCATACCCACAAAATATACACATACACATGTAAAATACACGCTTGCATACATACAGATCCACACACATACATTCACAAACACACACATATTTGCATAGATACATGCTTAAAAACACAAGCATATACATACACACACAGAGACATACATATGCACGCATCTTTTCTCTTATCTTTCAGCTAAGCAAAGTAAAAGCTGTCAAAATGTAAATTATGAAATATTTTCTTTAATTAAATTTAAATCGTTAGCTGTGGCTACGCTGGTCCCTTTGGGCTTCCATCAAATCAACGCAAAATTCGCTGCGAGTGTTTGATTTTTCTGTGTTTTTCTTTACATCAACTCGGATTCTTTTTTATTTTTTTATTTTATTTTTGGTTTTGTTACATTGATGATGGTGTTTGTTGTAAGCTGTTTTCAGTTTCCGAATATGTGATTGGATTTTCAACATTTCACATGTCACTTAAATGTGATTTCACATCACGTGGGTCGGTAGACGAGGAAGAAAAACGAGGAAGGAAAATATCGAATACAACGTCTTGTCGTTAGTACATCGCCATCATCAGAATTTCATACATACATTTGCAGACACACACTCAC
>NC_069007.1:18022640-18023223 GCF_001194135.2 Octopus bimaculoides
TTACGATGATGAAAAGCTAAGGTTTCCAGGCAAAATAGGATTAAATAATGAGATGTTTTGGCAGACACCATTTAGAAAGAGAACAACAGAAATGTGTAAGCTTTCTTCAAAATTTGACGAGTAAATCTTTGATCGTTGTTTCTTTGTCTTTTGTCTCTCTTTCCAGCTGCCTTTTGCATTCATGCAAATATGCAGCAGACACATTGGGAGAGAAATATAGACACACACAGAGAGATGTATAGCCACAGAGAGATGGATGGTAGATAGACAGATGGATAAGATAGATTATAGGCAGACACAGGCATACGTACACAATCGCGCGCACATACACACACAAACAGGTATAGAAAGAGAGGGACAGAGAGAGAGACAGACAGACAGACAGACAGACAGACAGACAGACAGAGACAGAGAGGGAGACACAGACAGACAGACAAACGGACGGACAGGCAGACAGGTAGATAGACAGGTAGACAGGTAGATAGATAGATAGATAGATAGATAGATAGATAGATAGATAGATAAATAGATAGATAGATAGATAGATAGATAGATAGATAGAGAGATAGAATCAGGCAGACAG
>NC_069007.1:18025832-18027380 GCF_001194135.2 Octopus bimaculoides
AAAAAAAAAAAAACCAACTTACAAAACATAGATAACAAGCAAAGTTCTCTCTGAAGCAATCATTCGGGCCCCAGAATTTCAGTTTCAAGATATTTTCCTCGCACCAGTTTTAGAAGTCTTAAAAAATATCATAAGTTCTACTCTTCTTCCTCTGACAAATCTACTACAGTATATATGTAAGTATGTATATGTAAGTATGTATATGTATGTATGTATTATGTCTATGCATTTTTGTATACATGCATGAGCGTATGTACGCGTGTTTTCATATTTCTGCCGAAATACAACGCCTTTGTTTCAATTAATTTTGGAATTTAATGAAATAACTTTGTCATTAAGCCAGCGTGAAAGACATAAATAAACATTTATGACGTGTAGGGATACCGTATTTCGTTATGCAACCATAACATACAACAAAATATATTGAACGTTTTTTATAAGTCAATACGGTGTTCTACTGTGTTAGCAGTGCTACTACATCACTTGTTTAGGCTATGTCTGAAATTTTTACGGAAGGTTTAGCTTTCAATCATTTTAAAACAGAAAGTTTGTATCACAGAACGAGAGGCGACGTTGGGGAGCTTGGTGACAAAAAGTTAAAAGACGGTAAACCGCGCTGTAGTCTTACCTTCCATTTCCGCTTTGGCTGATTCTATTTTCTTTTTTAATTCATATTTAGTCCGTAGATGCACCGACTGTAATAGCTTGGCCCTCTCCAGCTCCGAGCTGTTTTCTCTTTCAAACAGTTTCTGACTGTAATACAAACACAAACGCTTGCTACCATAGCTTTATTCTCACACACTTCGAGGTTCTGACGAGGAACTGTTCAATGCATACATACATACATACATATATGTATGCGTACATGCATACATACATAATACAGGCATACATGAATACATACATACATACATACATACATACATACTTACATGCATACATATATACATGCATGCATACATACATACATACATACATTTTTACAAGCAAAATTGTGGAACCCCGAGTGGGTTGGCATTTTGGAAATGAAGGATTTTGAACGCAGGAGAATGGTTGTAAAAACAGCTTAGAGTATTTGAAGAGATACACTGAAAGGTGGAAAAAGTGGGTAACTAATTCTCAAAGAAAGATTCAGCGGAGCAAAAACAGGCGGGCGAGACTAGTGAAAATCATAAATACCTCGGTTATCTGTAGACCATGGTTTCAAAGTCAACACTTTCTTAACGAAAGTATCTGTTTATCTTCAGTACAGACCGCCAACACGATTATAATCCAACAGAATCTCGTGCTAGCTGTCTCCAACAAGTGAAAACGTGCACGTGATTCTATCAATTATAAAGAGTAAAATTCAAAAGTCTTAGTTTTGGCGCGCTAAATCCGGAAATATCTCTGCAGGGGTTACATATATAAGTATATATTTACCTGTAGACTGCTTCCAGGTCTTTTAACTTTAGTTTTGTCTTCGCAACGCTTCTGTTAAGTTGCTGTACCAACAAACTCTTCTCTTTGAGTACTTTGGACAACTTGGACGGGTTTTCAATGCTCATC
>NC_069007.1:18030690-18033621 GCF_001194135.2 Octopus bimaculoides
GACTGCGACCATGCTGGAGCATCGCTTTATGTCGGCAAACACAGTGTGTGTGTGTGTGTGTGTGAATGTATGTATATATATGTGAGTATATGTATATGTGTGTGAGTGTGCGTGTATGTGCGTGTGTGCGTGTGTATGCATGTGTGTGTGTGTGGGGGGGGGGAATGATACATCAGCCACTAACAGGTGGATTGATCACGCTTACAGCATCTTTGATTGTAGCTAGACAGGATTAGGGCTAACCTAGGGTTAAATAACGACAACAAAGAAGGACACATCAGATAATATTATCCTAGGTAGACAGTGTCTGTATATAAAGGACAGGTTGGTCACAACTGGAACGCCTTTGATTGAAAGATCTGTTCGTTGAGGCTTCACCCAGGTCTAAACAGCAGTAATTACACATTAGACAATGTAGTCCTAGATACACTATTCCTGAATAAAAGATGGGATGGTCACAACTGGAACGTCTTTCATCGTAGGCCGACTGGATTTACGACTGAACAACAATTACAGACACCAGAAAATACTTGATTGTAAATATACTTACCTGAAGGACACACGTCTGACTTATTGACAATCCGTCTTTTGATGTAGTAGTGGTGGTCATGTTCATTTAAAGCGTTTAAGTTTGTTGTTATTGCCTAGCAACAAACAGAAAAACCTTCCACCATTTAAGTTTAATAACTAAGGGGAAGAACTCTTATTTTTTTTAAATGTTAAGACATCAAGGAGTTATGTCCCTTTATTTTAACATCTTCGACATATTCCATTGAAACACCAACCTCCGGCCCGCAGTTCTTTCCGAATGGCGCGCTTAAACGAAAAGTTACTTAATTTTTTTTTTTCTTTTAATAGTGCGGCCCGCTTGATGATGAGACGTTTCTCATTATTAAAGGTTGTCCGTAACTACTTTAAAACAAGGGGTAACATACCAGCCGTGTCTCGAACCCAAGCTTTCGAATTTGGACACAAAACCAACAATATTGAGGCAAAGTTCAAGCTAATTATACCGACCCCAATTTTCGACTGTACTTTATTTTATCGATCTCGAAAGGATGAATGGCTAAGTCGCCATCGGTAGAATTTGAACTCAGAACGTAGAGAGCCGCAAGAAATGCAGCCAAGCATTTTGTTCGACGCGCTAAAGATTGTGCCTGCTCGTCTCTTTGTATTTAATAACAATTCTCTCTATGGACAGCAATTTTGAGTGGATGGGGTCAAGACCATTACAAGGACCTCAGTACATGACTGGTACTTTGTTTTATCGACCCTGAAAATATGGAAGACAAAATCAACTTCGGCCTAATTTGAACTCAGAACACAAAGAGCCGGAAGAAATACCGCTAAACTTTTTGTTCGACGCGCTAAAAATCGTGCCAGCTCACCGCCCTCCCCTCCCCGCCTCTACTCCCCTCTCAAAACTATAAGATTGATTTCATGATCCACCACCACACACACACATACACACACATTTTTATTAATGAAGAAGACAAAAAAAAACAGTCTAATCGTATACTCTTTTACTAGAAGACACTTGCCCAAAGTGCCACGCAGTGGGACTGAACCCGGAACCATGAGGTTGGTAAGCAAGCTACTTACCACACAGCCAGTCCTACGCCTGTGCGTGTGTTTGAAACATAGCAAGTTATAAAGTTTTCCATCGACAAAATTCTGACATTTACAAATAGATGTCTCTGAATAAATAGATGGCAAAGCGTTTATGAATAGATGTCTTTGGAACATTCTTTGGGTGTGATGGCAAAACAGACTCACGTAAAAAGCAGCCATATGGGAACAATCGAACCAGAAACCTATGAAAACCCAGATCAAAAGAAGGATGGCTAGGATCCACCCCGACGGGAACCAGTTTCCGATATTTATAAGCACGGTATATATGCATACAAAAGAAAGATTTGAAGAGTAACACCAAATATAAAACAAGTGGGTGAATATTTTATATAGCACCACATTGTTACAACAAACCTACCACCGAAACCACCACCACCACCACCTCTACTACAATATCCATTGTCACTGTCATAATACTTGTCATCTTTCACTGCTTTTACTAGTCATTATAAACTGCCATTTATTATCTACTATTATATACTGGTGGAGGCGCAATGGCCCAGTGGTTAGGGCAGCGGACTCGCGGTCATAGGATCCGATCAACGGAACAGCCTGCTCGTGAAATTAACGTGCAAGTGGCTCAGCACTCCACAGACACGTGTTCTCGGGGATATTCAGCGTGACACAGTGTGACGAGGCTGACCCTTTGAATTACAGGTACACCAGAAACAGGAAGTAAGAGTGAGAGAAAGTTGTGGTGAAAGAGTACAGCAGGGTTCGCCACCATCCCCTGCCGGAGCCTTGTGGAGCTTTAGGTGTTTTCGCTCAATAAACACTCACAACGCCCGGTCTGGGAATCGAAACCGTGATACTATGACCGCGAGTCCGCTGCCCTAACTACTGGGCCATTGCGCCTCCACCAAAGCAATTGTATTTCACAAATAAAACTTAACCTATGAACCCATTATTTTGTTGTTCTTATATGAATCGTTACCCCATTATCACCCCAGTTTTTACATGAATCGTTATCCCATTATCGCCCCACTTTTCTTCAACACTTCCCTGGAACTTTCCACCGCCCCCAGGGGAGCAATACCAACCCACTTTGGGAACCACTGCTTTAGACTGAAGACAGGGAAATATTAGCATGTGGATGATTATAATATCGTAGAATTGGGACTGTGATAGGACGAAGAGGCAAGCAGGCAGGCAGGCAGACAGGCAGGCAGACAGACAGACTGGCAGGCAGACTGGCAGGCAGAAAGGAAAATAGAAAGAAAAATAGAGTGAAAGAAAAGAAAGAAAAACGCAAGAAAGAAACGATAAAAGTAAAGGGGAACAAATAAGAATGAAAGCAGG
>NC_069007.1:18034208-18036689 GCF_001194135.2 Octopus bimaculoides
TATTTAGATAATCCTTCTGTAAAGCCCCCCCACCCACATACAGACATAGCCAGACATACCTCCCTGGCTCTGTTCTTTGACACAAAGACCACCACCACCACCACCACCACAACCACTTTCATCACCACCAGACTCGCGTTACGGAAAACAAGCACTTAAACCGAAACCACATCGGCCGTGTTTTAGCAATTATTCCTCGGTTATATTTCTATTTCTACATCGAATTTCACAACTTATAACCACAAGGTATAGTTTAATTACATTTATCATTTTAATCTTCATACCAATTATTGTTCTCACCACTGTCTTTCGATTTCTCTCTCTTTTTACTTCCAAATTATTATTTCCTTATTTTATATCTTATATTCTATGTATTCTCTTTTCTCATTTCGCTGTCTTTTCCTCTTTCATTCCGTCATCTTTTAACCAAATCCCCACACAAATTATAAACTGTTTTGAGACCCCTGTGGCAAATAAAAGAAATTATTATTATTATTATTATTTATTGTTCTTCCTTCTCATTACATGCTCCTTTATGCAACCCCTCATTTGTATCGTCCCCGATGCTTTCGTGTACCCTTAAAGCAGTGGTTGATAAAGAAAACATTATTATTAATATGTATATTAGTACAGACAGGACTGCCTGTTTTCTGAGAGGTGTCTCCGTATTTTATTAATTATAATAATAATAATAATTAATGTATTTCTTTATTAATTACAAAGAGACTAAAAATAATTATTAACTGTTTCTGATTTCGACATAAGGCTAGAAATTGCAAGGGTTACATATTGATCGCTAAAATTGACCCCACTATTTTAACATTTAACTGGTATTTTGTTTTAACGATCCTGGAGGAATGAAAGGCACTACTAACCTCGGCAGGATTTGAACTCAGAACATAAAAAAACTAAGAAAAATATCACAAAGAATTTTCCTAACAAATCTAGCGATTCTGCCAAAATGGCTTAACATATTTTGGAGGAAGGGGTATGTTGGAGTATCTGAATCCGTATAAATTACCTCCTGTTTTCACGATCTGAGTTCGAGTCTTGTCCAAGAGGAATCGGCTTTTTTATATATATTTTTTTCTCTTTAGCCCTACCTGGGGTCTTTAAATTGAAATACCGAACATGTGTCTGGAGGTGTGAGGGAGGGGAGAGAGAGATTCTTGTAGTCTTTCCTGAAACATGAAAGGAATTATATAAAAGATCTAAAAGACAAAAATATATCAGTCCTCCAGTGTCTAGTTCGCATTTTCTTTCATCAAACAGAAAACCACAATAAATAAATAAGTAGAGCTTGGCCGGATTTGAACTTACTATGTAAAGGGACTTAACTAAATCCCTAAAGGCGTCTTTGCCCACCCCCCTATCGACAGCACTGGCCCATAGCTCATTTAACTCTTTAATTAAAATTCTTTTTCATTTGTTATCTTAGACATTCCTTTATCAAATATATTTTTAATGAGACAAAAATAATTTTTACGTGTCCGAAAATTATTAAAATTATGTTTTTTCGCCACCGACCTCGGATTAGAAACGTTTTAAAAAATCATTTTCGTAATTAAATCATTTGTTATATTTGTTAATATGATTTCTAATGATTCGAGAAGCTAACCTCGTGTTTCGAGATCGTATATAGATTATAGATATAGATATATATTTCCGATAAAAAAAAATATTATATATATATATATATTTGTCGATCTACGTCACGATCCGTTTGATGTTCGGTGATCGTCATGAGATGTTTCATTCCTAGAAATCTGTACGTTTCCGACTTGACCCTCGATTCGAACTAGAAACCTTTATTTCTAAATGTGTGATTATAACATTCATGTTCACCGAGCCCCTGACGATTGAAGGTATTTAAGGAGAAACAATATATTTGGTGGTGATCGCAGATCGAATGGATCGAGACAGGAAGTTAGCAGAGATATATATTATATAATGTATGTATATATTTTATGCGTCTGTACACGTATATGCGTACACACACACGTATATATATATTTTATATACATATATTCTTATTCTTTTATGCGTTTCAGCCTAAAGGCTGTAGTCATGCTGGAGCAGTGTATGTTAAAAATAAATGTTTTGTTTTGAATACATAGCAACAACAAACATTGACTAAATAAAGAACTCAATACTCATGTAGAGTTGAATATAATTTTGCTGACAGTGACTTCGAAGTTTTTCTACTGGTAGTTTATTCAAACTACATACATACATTCATGCATTAGTGTCAGTTTTGTAATATTTGTTCCAGCCAAGACGGCGAGCTGGCAGAATCGTTAGCACGCCGGACGAAATGCTTAGAGGTATTTCGTCTGCCGCTACGTTCTGAGTTCAAATTCCGCCGAGGGCGACTTTACCTTTCATCCTTTCTGAGTCGATAAATTAAGTACCAGTTACGCACTGGGGTCGGTGTAATCGACTTAATCCCTTTGTCTGTCCTTGTTTGTCCCCTCTATGTTT
>NC_069007.1:18037616-18040876 GCF_001194135.2 Octopus bimaculoides
GGAAGCCTAGTACTTATTCTTTCGGTCTCTTTTGCCGAACCGCTAAGTTACGGGGACATAAACACACCAGCATCGGTTGTCAAGCGATGTTGGGGGGACAAACACAGACATACAAACACATACACACATACATATATATATACATATATACGACAGGCTTCTTTCAGTTTCCGTCTACCAAATCCACTCACAAGGCATTGGTCGGCCCGAGGCTATAGTAGAAGACACTTGCCCAAGATGCCACGCAGTGGGACTGAACCCGGGACCATGTGGTTGGTAAGCAAGCTACTTACCACACAGCCACTCCTACGATATATGTACATGTATGTACTTACCTTCATCTACATGTATATATATAGATGCATATCTGGGTACAGGACGTTGCAAAAAAAAACATGGACAAAATGATAAACAAGGTACAAAAAACAAGCGGGCCACATAGAGAACATATCCTTCATCAGCTGCCACCATTAAAACACTGGCGTTTATTTTTATTTATTTATTTATTTATTTGTTTGTTATTGTAGGTATTTTGACCGTTACCGAGATGTCTGCAACAGGGTTTTATATCCGAGAATGGTACGCCTCATATTACTGCAACAAGACATCCCAATGGCTGTACGGCAAACTTGTTGCTGACCCCACCCAGATTGTCTTTAAAGAAAATGACAGCAAAGGAGAAGAAGAAGCTTACACACCCCTGACGTTAGTTATTCCATTTGGCAAAGTGGAAACCATAAAGAAAATGAGGTCAACCGTTATCTTCAGTTCTTTGGTGATTACATTAAACAACAGCCAAGACATACATTGGTTTTCGTCGTTTACAGATCGCAGTGCCGTTTGTTTAACCTTGAACCATTTCTTAAGATTTGGTCTGTTTAGCAAAGAATCCAAGGACCAGCCAATGCATAAAGAGAGCACAGAACTTGGCACGGAACTTTTGAAAGTTGCTCACGATTCTGAAAGGACTTTGGCACAGGCGGCCGAAAAACTGGAATCACAAGGCGAACAAATTGATAATTGCATTGCAGTCATGTACGATATCGAAGAAGACCTTGATGTGTCAGAGAATTTAATTAAAGGGTTACAGTCTTGGTTTGGTCAGCTGACCACAATGCAGAAAACTAACGACGTGGTTGACCCAGTGGTCATCACCAACAAAGACATTCCAGATGTCCATGAATATGAAGTGCTTTATTACAAGATGGACGAAGACAGATGCCCCTTGCACTCACTGTGTGATGGAATTCTTAGAATCAGTCGCGAAGCTCTCACCCTCACCACACCACTGCAAGCTGTTGTTGAAAATTATTCTTGGTCAGAAATTTCCCGAGTTTATGCTGTCACACCCTGGGAACTCCATATAAGCCATTTCTGTCTTGGAAAACCTGATGTGAATTACACCATTATTTCTGCTCACATTCATAAATTTGTCAAAAGACTGGCTTCCCGCCTTAAGGACAGATTTGAGTTCATGGAGTCAAGCCAATCAGAGAATTTATGTTCTGATCTTCCAATTAAAGGTAAGCTTTATTCTTTTATGCATTCTTGTACTTATTCCTGCCTGTTACCTCTGGTCAGTGGAGGCGCAATGGCCCAGTGGTTAGGGCAGCGGACTCACGGTCATAGGATCGCGGTTTCGATTCCCAGTCCGGGCGTTGTGAGTGTTTATTGAGCGAAAACACCTTAAGCTTTACGAGGCTCCAGCAGCAGATGGTGGCGAACCCTGTTGTACTCTTTCACCACAACTTTCTCTCACTCTTACTTCCTGTTTCTGTTGTGCCTGTAATTCAAAGGGTCAGCCTTGTAACACTCTGTGTCATGCTGAATATCCCCGAGAACTACGTTAAGGGTACACGTGTCTGTGGAGTGCTCAGCCACTTGCACGTTAATTTCATGAGCAGGCTGTTCCGTTGATCGGATCAACTGGAACCCTCAACATCGTAAGTGACAGAGTGCCAACAACAACACGATAGAATCCTACCCAATGACTGGTGTAACAACACCATAGTCAATTGCTACAAAGGTAAAGGTGATGCCTTAGAAATAATTACAAAGGTACCAAATTGTTGGATCAGGTGATGAAAGTTACAGAGAGGGTCATAACCCAACTAATTAGGGAGAGAGTCTGTCTTGATGAGATGCAGTTTGGTTTTGTGCCAGGGAAAAGCACCACTGGAGCTATATTTCTGGTAAGGCAGCTACAGAAGTACCTAGCCAAAGACAAACCTCTGTACTTGACTTATGTTGACATGGAGAAACCCTTTGACAGGGTCCTTTGATCCCTTATCTTGTGGTCAGTGCGAAAACTAGGGATAGATGAGTTGTGTGTGTGTGTGTATTACTGTCTCCTAGATTGTTGTAAACAAGTGACACCTTCATGCCAACAGTGACACCTTCATTTCAAACAGGGGTAATGTGGAGGCACATGGCTTAGTGGTTAGAGTGTTGGACTCATTCATGATTGTAAGATTGTGGTTTCAATTCCTGTACTGGGTGGCGTGTTATGTTCTTGAGCAAAACACTTCATTTCACTTCATTGCTCCAGTCCACTCAACTAGCAAAAATGAGTAACCCTGTAACGAACCGGCATCTCATACAGGTGGGGAATATGTACCCCATGGAAACCGGGGAAACTGACCCTTATGAGTCGACATGACCCGAAAAGTTAACTTTACCTGAACTTGGGAAGTATTGGAAAATATTACCTTATTTGGATATAGGTGAGGGTTAGCAGTGGGAAGGGTATCCTGCTGTAGAAAATAGACCTCAGCAAAATTCTATCTGACCCATGCAAGCATGGTAAAGTGAATGTGAAAACAATGATGATGATGAATTGAAAGCTGTTTTTTCTTTTTATTGTGTTGTTTTTTTTTTGTCTTTGTTATTTTTGTCTTTCTTTTTATTTAGGTTCCACTTCAACGCAGAACACCTCCATCCAGGAACGGTCCCCTACAGAGTACAAAGACCCCATGCAGGAACAGAAGAATGCCTCCCGGCAATTGGTGTCTGATTCGGAGGTGGAGGAAGTAAGCAGCATCCTGACCAAAATCAAGTCGATGGCGCTGAACATCAACCACGAAGAGACTAAACAGAACGAGAAACTCGACGAACTCACAGACAGCGTGAAAACGGCAACGACCAGGGTGAAGGATCAAACCAAACAAATTAAGAAAATGATTTAAGATTCGGGCTCTCCCCTCCTATTCACTCTCTCCTCTCATATGTGCATATATATATATATATATATATATATATAT
>NC_069007.1:18041176-18041830 GCF_001194135.2 Octopus bimaculoides
TATATATATATATATATATATATATATATATATTTATATATCCACATCTGTATCTATATATATTATTGTGACTGGGTGAACATTCAACAAGCAAAGAGAACTCAATACCGATCATAGTATTAGATATAGTCCCTATACAGCACATAAGACATACAATACATTACCTAAGTTTCATGGCCAGGCCATGGTTTCAAACTCTGGTAGACAATAACACCACATGTCACACATCCATTGGGTAAAAAAGAAAAAAAAATGCATACCCCTGCATATAAATCATAATGGTTTTGCCCAATGTATGGATACCATGTGGTATTGTCCTTCACCACAGTTTAACCCTTTAGTGTTTAAACCGGCCATATCTGGCCCAATATATTCTACATGTTTTATATCCAAACTGGCGATATCCAGCCTCTCACACCTAACCTACATTGACATTCTAAAAATAAACAATCACATCATTGAAACCTCAAAGCTATAATGCATGCGTGGTTAATTCAAAACAATTTGAGTGAAGACGTATTACGTTTAACAGAGTAATCTGAACACTAAAGGGTTTTAAACTACAGCTTGACTATAAAACTTAAGTAGCAAATTTTGTGTCTTAAGTGCTACATAAGGATCATATGTATATATATGTGTATATATATATATATA
>NC_069007.1:18042870-18044858 GCF_001194135.2 Octopus bimaculoides
GGGGGGGGGAAGGAAAAGAAAGGGATGACGAAGCCATGCCTCTCGGATTTTCCTCAGACGGGAGACAACCAAACCAAGAACAAACACTGGCGGCCAGCTTGATATCAGCGGTGGTGGTCCTGGTGAGGTTAAACCCTCCCACTATGCTTTGATATTCCTCTTCGAAGAGAACCTTGCAAAATAACAGACTGATTGCCAAGACATTTTGCTCAATATGGGATTGCCTATTGCCTTTTCTTACTGTATATGTTGCTATCTATGTACTGTCACATGTATAACTTGTATATGTTGCTATTTAAACACTATTGTCTGTCTATATGTTGTACATGTTGCTATCTACACATTGTTGTTTATGCATAATCAGTATTTTGTTGCTATCTACACCTTCTCATGTGTTTATTATTTATGTTTATTTCTATCTACACGCTGCTGTCATTTGTGTGGAGGTTATATATATATACTGCTATCTACACACAGTTGTCTGCGTACAAATCCATGTTTGTTGCTATTTATCTACTGTCATCTGTGTATAAGTTTTTTTTTAAAATTTTTATTGTTGCTAACTGTGTAAACTATTGCTATCTACTACAACAATGTGTAAAGGTTTATATTTATTTTTGTTTGTTTGTGTGTGTTTTTGATTTTATTTATTCTGTCTTTTTTTTTTTTTCATATTTATTTTATGAAACTATTGTTAATGCTAAAAACTACGAAAATTTATATGTGTGATGAAAAAGGAATCTATATACATACAGACATATACTCACATAAACGCACACACACACACACACACACACACACACACACACACACACACATGTATATATAAATGATAAACATACTCAGTCAAGTGCAAAACTCAGAGTACACTATCATTTCTTAATATGATAAACATATCTATCTACTCTACTCTACTCTATGTGTTGAGTTCTATATCAGTTAACATTTGTGTTGTTTGATAGATATATATATGTATTATATATGTTTATATATATATATATATAATACAAAGAATATATATGCATGTATACACACACATATATGTACATACTTACATCTACATGTGTATATAGATGCATATCAGGGTACAGGATGTTAGAAAAATGAACTACAGACAACGGAACGAACACACAGGAAAACAGATAGCCACTTGGAATTAATCCTTCGTCAGCTGCCTCTGTTCTAACTAGACGTTTCGAAGATGAGGATTACGTTTTATGTATACTTAAATATAACATTCAAACATTGACAGAAAGGATTCAATACTTAAATGTAGAGTATAAAATTTACATTTTTGCCTAAAGGTTGACAGTGACTTCAAAGTATCACCTGAAATTAGCTTTGTTGATCTGTTATAAAGAGTAGGACTACTGGTGGTTTTTTCCTTCTTTTTTTTTTTTTTTTTTTTTTTTTTTTATTTTTTTTTTTACATTTCAAATCCTAAACTGTGAGATGCACTTGGAGAGTATTACATTCAGTGAGTGTAATATGTATGTGTATATATATATATATATGTATGTGTATATATATATATATGTATGTGTGTGTGTATGTATGTATGTATGTATATCAATACATATATGACTACTGTCTATGGTTTAATAGTATAACTACTGATACTAAATGTGTGTGTATATATATATATTATGTGTGTTTGTCTATGTATGTATATGTGTGTGTGTGTGTGTGTGTGTGTGTGTCTATGTATGTATATTTATATATGAATGTATATGTGTGTGCATATATGTAAATATATGTGTATATATATGTAAACATATACATATGTGTATGTATGTATGTATATATGTATGTATATATGTATATATATATGTATATATATATGTATGTATGTATGTGTATATGTATATTTATGTATGTATATATATATATGTTTATGTATGTAAATGTGTGTGTATAAATATATATATGTCTGTCTATATATATATACTTTAATGCATATGTATACACATATATATATATATAGATAT
>NC_069007.1:18045631-18048111 GCF_001194135.2 Octopus bimaculoides
TTTACCAAGCCCATCGGTATGAAAGCACCATTATTGGTGGAGAACTTATTCAAAAGTTCATATATTTATAAATATAATTAAGGGATCAGCAAAATATTTGCTTCACCATATACCGAAGTTCAGAAAATAGCAGCTAAAAAAGCTGAGAATCTCACAGATAGTATCACTTGTAACTCACAAAGGCAAGTTTTTCATTGTTTTTTCTTCTTGTTTTTGCCTTTGTGAGTTACAAGTGATGCTATCTGTGAGATTCTCAGCTTTTTTAGCTGCTATTTTCTGAACTTCGGTATATGGTGAAGCAAATATTTTGCTGATCCCTTAATTATATATATGTATATATATATATATATATATATATACATACATACATACATACATACATACATACACACGCACATATATATTTGTATGCGTGTGTGTGTGTATGTAGAGAGAACAGTTTTTTCTTTTAAATATATTATATTGAAGATATGCCTGAACATTAACTATTAACAAGGAAATATTGAAAAGATCTTTACTAAAGACTATTAGTTTTATCTACAATATAATATACATACATACCAATATATATGTATGCATACATACATGTATATATATGATTAATATATATACACACACACTATACACTATTATGTTTTGTATTTCTCTTCTTGCATTCATTCTATACATCGAACTTTCTATTGGTCAGATATATAAATGTTCTATTTTAAATTATTTCTTCATAATGTTCGTAGACTCGTTAATCCAGAAGGTGGTGGAATTATATTACTTCAGACAACATAAGTTGGGGTCGGTCAGTCAGTCAGAATTCCTCTGGTCCTAGAAACAAGGGACACACCTATCACCTCTTTATTTATGCATGGGAGTCTAAGACTTGAGGTCAGGAACCTAGCAGACATAATTGAAGGGTTCTTGCTGTAAGAGGAAACACATGAAGACATTGAGTTATGTATCCTGAGATTAGGGGTTAGCTTCAGATGCTTGCTATAAAGTGAACCCTACTAAAGAGACGCAGGGGACTTGTTGTTGTGGATATGTTAAACTGGGTGGTCATTTTTATGTCTTCCATCCTTGTCCTAGCATTCTTCCCCATCTGCTGTTGTCCAAGACCTGTAACTCTACCTGAGCCAATTTTTAAATCCCTAAAATGAAATATTTATTGTAACCCCAAAAATAAAATATCTATTGTAATCCCTAAAATAAAATATTTATCACAAACCCCTAAAACAAAATATTTATCATTAAGGGCACAAGTGCCTCTTGTTGCTGTGTGTGTGTGTATGGCTGGAGTTGAAACCCTCTCTTAGAGAAGTGCTCATCTCATGTAGTCCCTTTATTATACCCTCCCTTCCACCACCACATCCTAAATTGGACCCTGATCTAAAGGAATGACTAAAGCGTGATTGTTTGGCAATAAAGGATAAATTTCCTAAGAAAAATTGAACCTTTTTTAGAAAGGTGTAACATCTTTATTACAGGTAATAACATCAGCCCTTCTGCTGCTGTTGGTTTATATTATACACAGGACACACCTGTATTTTCAGCCAACCCCTCCCTCCCAATTCCTTTCTCTTCCTCCCCCCTCTCTCTCTGTGATTACAAAATTGTTCCTGTAATCTAAATGTTTTTCAATAATGATGATAATAATAATAATAATAATTGATATTTCTGCCACCTCTGCCCACACTTCTCTCTCCCACTACACCATACCATTGTGTCTTGTCTAGTTTCATCCATCGAACCCTCCCCGCTTCCCTTACCCCATCTCCCTCTCCTCCCCCTCTCTCTCTACCTCTTTACTACTTATTCTATTGCTCAATTATATTGATGAGGATGATGTTGTTGATGATGATGCTGGTTCCCTTCTCCTCACCAATCCCCTATCGATGCATATTTCAATTAGAAAATGACAAACTAACATTAAAAAAAAAAAAATTAAGAAAGAAACAAACAATAAATTCAGAAACAAACAATAAATTCAGAAACAAAAATAAACAATGAAAATAAAACAAAAGAAGAAACAAAAATAGTAAATAATATTTGTTTGAGATGCCTTGCAATGGGATTGAACCTTGGATCTTGTGATTGCAAAGTGAACTTGTTAACCATTCAACTATGGTGAGTCCACTGTGACCCTTTTTCATTGCCATATTCCTGTTGAAATACACTTTGCAAAAATAATGAAGAATTTAGGAAAACAACTTTGTTGTTATTAAGCTGATGTTTGGAATGGAAATTAAAATGAAATTCAGATGGAGGGTTTTAATATCGATGAGTTTGAAATAGGAATTTGTATCATAGAATCGGAAGTGGTCTTTGGAGGGTTGGTATCAAAAGGATTAGGAGAGATATGTTGGAAGAATCTGGAAATTCAATCATGTGAGTAGGATATTCCTTAGGAAATTACTATTTTTAAATCTCACAACGAGAGATATTCAGCAACCATGCTTTGGAGTAAAGATTGTTTGCCAACATAACAT
>NC_069007.1:18048121-18052975 GCF_001194135.2 Octopus bimaculoides
CAACGAGAGATATTCAGCAACCATGCTTTGGAGTAAAGATTGTTTGCCAACATAACATGGCAGTCCTGGTTTAGGACGAATGTTGCTGTAATTTAACCCCAAGAGACATCATCTCCAGCTGGCTATACGACACGATCTGTGTTGAAAATATAAGGACACAGATCATGTCATATAGCCAGCTGGAGACGATTCTCCTGGGGCTAAATTACAGCAACATTCGTCCTAAACCAGGACTGCCATGTTTTGTTGGCAAACAATCTTTACTTCATGGGATATTTCTGTTAAAATAAACTACCCTTGTTTCAATTCACTTTGAAAATTATGAAGAATTTAGTGAAATAATTTTGTTATTAAGCTAGTGTTTAGAAGATAAATTAACATGAAATTTTGAGAGAAGGTTTTGACCCTTTAGCATTTAAACCGGCCATATCCAGCCCAAATATTCTGCTGGTTTTATGTAGTGACTGATCGTATTCAGCCACTCACACCTACCCTATAATGTAATTCTAAAAATAAATAATCACATCATTGAAATCCCATTGAGATAATACATGGGTAATTCATAACAATGCAAATAAATAGACATTGCATTGGACAGAATAATGTGAAAGCTTATTAATTAATTAATTAATTAAGGGTTAATTAAGATGGTTTTAAGACGGGGAGTTTGTACCATAGAACTGAGGGTGGTTTCCATCAAGGCCTACATGATGGGAAGATCTGGAAGAAGTCAAATCATACGATGAGGATATTTCTGCTGAAATACTCTTTACTCTTTTACTTGTTTCAGTCATTTGACTGCGGCCATGCTGGAGCACCGCCTTTAGTCGAGCAAATCGACTCCAGGACTTATTCTTTTTGGAAGCCTAGTACTTATTCTATCGGTCTCTTTTGCCGAACTGCTAAGTTACGGGGACATAAACACACCACCATCGGTTGTCAAGCGATGTTGGGGGGACACACACAGACACACAAACATATACACACACATACATACATATATACGACGGGCTTCTTTCAGTTTCTGTCTACCAAATCCACTCACAAGGCTTTGGTCGGCCCGGGGCTATACTAGAAGACACTTGCCCAAGGTGCCACGCAGTGGGGATGAACCCGGAACCATGTGGTTGGTAAGCTAGCTACTTACCACACAGCCACTCCTGCGCCTACTACTTTTGTTCCAGTTTTGAAAATAAAGGGCTTAGTAAACTATCTTTGTCGTTATTCAGCTGGTGTTGAGAAGATATATTAAGACAAAAATTTTGAAGGAAGGAGTTTTAGATCAGTTTAAAACAAGAGGCTTATATCATAAATGACTGAAACAAGTAAAAGAGAGATACATACACACACACCAATATCCTGACATATATGTATACATACGCACACACACAATATGCTGATATATACACTAACACAAGGGTGTTGGGTTGGTGTAATCGGTAGAGCATCAGATAACGTCTTGCAGTATTTAGTTCCGACCCTTTAGATTTTTGAGTTCAAATCCCTTCATGGTCAACTTTGCCTTTCACATCCCTCCAGAGTCGATAAAATAAAGTACCAGTGATCTACTGGGGTCGATGCTATCGACTGCACTCCCCATTCTCCCTTATATATTTATGGCCTTCTACCTATGCTACAAACAATTATAATATGTTGATATTATTATATATTTCACTTAAATGTCTATTTTTTTTTTTTATTTCAATTATTTTTTCCATGTTGTATAATTAATTCTGTGAATAAAAAACAAAACTCACTTCACTCACATCTGATATTCTCAACATTATTATTATTATTATTATTATTATTATTATTATTATTATTATTATTATTATTTTATGTTTGACTTTTGTTTTGCATTTGTACAAGTTGGATCCAAGTCTCACCCAGAGACCTCAAGTTAGAAGTTCATGTAGGTGTTATGCCTTGGGTACCATACATTTGGATTTGTACATAGTGTTGTTCTAGAGAATTATAATTTATTATCATCATTATTATTATTATTATTATTATTATTATTATTATATGTTTGACTTTTGCTTTGCATTTGTACAAGTTGGATCCAAGTCTCACCCAGAGACCTCAAGAGACAACAAGTTAGAAGTTCATGTAGGTGTTATGCCTAGGGTACCATATATTTGGATTTGTACAGTGTTGTTCTAGAGAATGTTTAAGAAACCATAAGAAAATTATGTGTTTGTTTTAAAATTTGAGATCACATAGACAGTATTTTACGTAGAATATGGGCAGTTCCCATGAGCACTATCTTTTGAACCTCAGCCATTTGGGAGTTTCCTGGTATCTGAGCTAGGTAGTAATCAGCCCGTTTCGCTGTCATTCCCAGGGCACCTGTGACAATATCGGTCAGTCCTCTCCAATATTTTAGACTTGTGCCTTTAGTAAAAAGTTTTATTATTACTTATATGTTTTAGATTCTAAAGTTTAGAATCTAAAATAAATTAATTATAAAAGAATTTAAACATTTCCTTGAGAGAGGTTTAATTGACTAATTGCGTGGGTAACGTTACTCGATCGGAGTTTTTTACTGGACCCGACACAATTTGTCCTACTAAAACATTTGTAAACTTTCGGTATTTTCCGTAGAATTTAAAAAGAGAGGAGAGAAAAAAGAAAGAGAGAGAAAAAAGAGCGTGTGGGCAAGAGAGAGCTACAAATATAGTGAGAGGAGGAGGAAGAGACTTTTTTTTATATATATATAGATAGATATTATAGAGAGAGAGAGAGTAAGAGATACAGAGATAACGAGAGATACGGAGATATCAAGAGGGTATGAGATAGAGATACACAGAGACAGAGAGAGTGGGAATGAGAAAGATTCAAAGAGATAGAAAGAAGATGTGAGAGAAATATCTACAGAGACGGTAGAGGGTACATACAGAGTAAAAGAGTGATGGGGTGAGAGAGAGAGACACACACACACACGCGCGCAAAGATAGACGGGATGTTAGAAAGACAGATACAGAAGAAGAGGGTGTGAGAGAGAGAAATACAAGGATAATGGAAGTGTGTTAAAGAGAAAAAGATAAAGAGACAGCAAAAGGTGTAAGGGAGAGAAAAAGAGAGAGAGAGAGAGAGAATGACACAAATTGTAAGAAAACGAAAAGAGAAAGACAGGCAAAGAGAGGGCGTATCTGTGTGTAAGAGAGAGACACTAAGTGGTGTAGGAGGGAAAGGGGAAGTGACAGTAAGAGGGAGTGAGAGTGAACAACACAAATATAGTAAGTGATTGACAAAGAGAAACAAATAATATGAGAGAGGGTGTTGGAGATGGAAAGTGAGAGATTGAGAGAGACAGATAGAGGAAAGTATAAAGAGTAATAGTGAGAGGGTGACGTTGTCTCCGACAACGCCACGTTCGATGTCGTAACCAGTGTCGTAGTGAACCGAACGCCGAGATGTGGAGAAATAATTTTTAAAAAATTCTTTTTAAAGTATAATTTTTTTTTTTACTTCTCTTACATAATATTTTATAATATCATTTTAAATTACTTTTAATTATATATATTTTAATTATATTGATAATAATTTAATTCATCTCTTTTTATGCTTCGTTACATTTTCAACCCAAACCATTTTCAGCTTCATCAATACTTGTTTTATATATTTTATTTATTGTTTTTTTTCCCTTTCTGATTTTTCTTTCAGACATTATGAATATGTATCTTCCACATATTTTATAGAACACTAAGTGTTTATTATTTGAGAGAGACTTTGAAACGTTGCTGCTATTTCTGGCAGACCCGTACGATCGACCGGCCTGCCTGCCCTTCCCTCCACGTCGCGGCTGTTGCTGGTTGCGTGTGTGTGTGTGTGTGTGTGTGCGCGCGCTTCCGGAATAATTCGTTGTTTTCCGTCCATTTCCGACAACAACAAGATACTAGACGTCGCGAAGATGGCGGATAAGATAGACATGTCTCTGGGTGAGTCCAGCCTTTTATATCCATCTTTTCCCTTTTTATATACACCTACTGCATTTCTCTACATACATGTCACTGACTTAACTATACAAATGTATGTATAATACACCCGTAAAGGGAGATATTTGTATATATACCCTGTAAGATGGCGTGGACGGGAGGTTTCGTGGTCGTTGTTTATTTAACTATCTCATAATATAAACATTCTCTGCCTTTGTACGGCAAGTATATGGTTTAAAAACGATCCAACCGTGACTATCCCCTTTTTTAGACCTCTTAATGTCTATTTTTATTTTTGTTTTTACGTTTTTTACTTTCAAGTCACGGTGTAACTTGGGGGTAGATTTGACTGCTATTTCTAGCAGATCCAGCCACAACACAAGATCCCTTCGCAGACATAATCCACGACATTCCAACCGTGATCATCCCGCCTGGGTATTGTTGATGTAGACTTATTGTTTAGCCCTAGGTCAGTCAGTCCTGATTTAGGAGACGTATATGATCACAGCCAATCCAACCGTGACTACGCACGCCGATGTAACTTGAGGTAGATTTGACTGCTATTTCTAGCAGATCCAGCCACAACACAAGATTCCCTCGGAGACATAACCAACGACATTCCAACCGTGATCATCCCGCCTGGGTATCGTTGATGTAGACTATTATTGTTTAGCCCTAGGTCAGTCAGTCCTGATTTAGGAGACGTATATGATCACAGCCAATCCAACCGTGACTACGTACGCCGATGTAACTTGAGGTAGATTTGACTACTATTTCTAGCAGATCCAGCCACAACACAAGATTCCTTCGCAGACATAATCCACGACATTCCAACCGTGATCATCCCGCCTGGGTATTGTTGATGTAGACTTATTGTTTAGCCCTAGGTCAGTCAGTCCTGATTTAGGAGACGTAT
>NC_069007.1:18053991-18054851 GCF_001194135.2 Octopus bimaculoides
TGATATAGACTATTATTGTTTAGCCCTAGGTCAGTCAGTCCTTTTTTTTAGGAGACGTATATGATCACAGCCAATCCAACCGTGACTACGCACGCCGATGTAACTTGAGGTAGATTTGACTGCTATTTCTAGCAGATCCAGCCACAACACACGATTCCTTCGCAGACATAATCCACGACATTCCAACCGTGATCATCCCGCCTGGGTATTGTTGATATAGACTATTATTGTTTAGCCCTAGGTCAGTCAGTCCTTTTTTTTAGGAGACTATATGATCACAGCCAATCCAACCGTGACTACGCACGCCGCTTCTGTGTATTGTTGGTTCTGTTGACGTAAACTGTTGTGATCATTCCATCTTTGAGTTCAAATCACGCTAGTGTTGCTGTTTGGCCTTGGGTCCGTCCTTGTTAAGTAGACAAAAATCAAAGATGGTCCACCTATGACCATCACGTTTAAGACTACACTATACAATGTGCAATATAATCATTTAACCATGGGTCTATCCTGATGGAGTAGACCAATGATGAAAGACATTCCAGTCGTGGCCATTCCATCTGTATCTAGAATTACAGTATCAAATATGTCCGTTTCTTTGTGAATGCAGGGTTTGAGTTGATGGAGAATTAGTTGCCATTTCTAGCAGACCCACCAACCAGGAAGAGTCTTCTGGAGTCAGTAATCATCCATGTTCAATGACACTACCAGCCATGACCCTCCTGTCTTAGTAGCTTTTGCTAAATGCATCAGTGTATAGGCGCAGGAGTGGCTGTGTGGTAAGTAGCTTGCTTACCAACCACATGGTTCCGGGTTCATTCCCACTGCGTGGCACCTAGGGCAAGTGTCTTCTACTATAGCCT
>NC_069007.1:18054861-18059958 GCF_001194135.2 Octopus bimaculoides
ATATATATATATATATATATATATATATATATAAATATGTATGTGTGTGTATATGTTTGTGTGTCCGTGTTTGTCCCCCCAACTTCGCTTGACAACCGAGGCTGGTGTGTTTATGTCCCCGTAACTTAGCGGTTCGGCAAAAAGAGACCGATAGAATAAGTAGTAGGCTTACAAAGAATAAATCCTCGAGTCGATTTGTTTGACTAAAAAGGCGGTGCCCCAGCATGGCCACAGTCAAATGACTGAAACAAGTAAAAGAGTAAAAGAGTGTAATCACTCGCTGTTGTTTAACCCTAGGCTGGCCCTGCTCGAGTAGATCTGTGATCGAAGGCATTCTAGTTGTAGCCATCCCAAGACCACATTAAGAAGAGATTGTGTGATTGAAGGAAAAATTGGTTACTATTTCCTGTAGATCAAGTGAACCACATAGGTGTCTTATTGGTTGAAGTACAGTGTGGTGGGGTTGCTTAGCCCCTGGTCAGTGCTGGTCAATCATATCCTTGGGGCTTTCTTGTAGATTATCTGATCAAAATTCTGTACATAGCTGTAATAAAGCTTTCACTTTCATTTTGAGTCAAGCGAAAGCAAAACTGTCAATGGCACCTGTGCCCAGCGTCGCCTTCCTGGCACTTGTGCCAGATGGCATGTGTAAAGACATTCGAGCGAGATCGTTGCCAGCGCCGCTGGACTGGCTCCTGTTCAGGTGGCACGTAAAATACACCATTTTGAGCGTGGCTGTTGCCAGTACCGCCTAACTGGCCTTCGTGCCGGTGGCACGTAAATGCACCCACTACACTCTCGGAGTGGTTGGCGTTAGGAAGGGCATCCAGCTGTAGAAACTCTGCCAAATCAGATTGGAGCCTGGTGCAACCATCCGGTTCACCAGTCCTCAGTCAAATCGTCCAACCCATGCTAGCATGGAAAGCAGACGTTAAATGATGATGATGATGAAAACCATGTGCATTTAGTAATGAAATTATGATAACCTTTCATTTTATGATCCAGAAAGTGAAAGGTGGTATCACAAGGTTCCCAGACTTGTTATGTATATTAATAAATAACTTATTTACCTAACTTTTCACATCATCTCCTTTGAAATAGTCACCTTGTGCAGCAATACACCAGTCCCAGCATTCCTGCCATTTTTGGAATCCGGCCTGGAAGTTGTTTTCCATGAACGAGTCAAGGACCTTCTGTGATTTACTCTGGATCCCAACAATGGTGTTAAAACAGCGACCTTTGAGCTGCATTTTCATCTTGGGGAAGAGATAGAAATCCGCTGGGGGCTAAACCTGGCAAATGGGGTGAGTGTGGAAGCAATATGATGTTTTTGGCACGAAACTCGTGAGGGAGGAGACTTTGGTGAAGAATCCGATTCTTTGCACTCCACAGATCCAGTACGTGCATCTGGGAGGAATTCTCTTATCGCATTGATGTTGCCCCTACTGCAGGTGGTGGCCACATTGAACACTTGTGAGACAGGAAATAAAAGTTGATTGTGAGTAAACACTTGTGACTCTGCTGGAGTTCTCTATTGCTTTTCCTTATTGAAATATTGCGTAATGAAATCAGTTCGTTCTTTTTGAATAACCCTGGATAATGATGATGATGATGATAGTAATGTCTAATTCATCATCATCATCGTCGTCATCGTCGTTTAACGTCCGCTTTCCATGCTAGCATGGCTTGGACGATTTGACTGAGGAGTGGTGAAACCAGATGGCTGCACCAGGCTCCAATCTGATCTGGCAAGGTTTCTACAACTGGATGCCCTTCCTAACGCCAACCACTCCGAGTGTGTAGTGAGTACTTTCACGTGTCACCCACACGAAGGCCAGTCAGGCGGAACTGGCAACGGCCACGCTCAAAATGATGTATTTTATGTGCCATCTTTACATTTTGCGTGCAAATTCCACCAAGGTCAACTCGACCTTTCATCTTTCCAACGTTGATAAACTAAGCACCAGTTGGACACAGGAGTTGATGTAATTGATTCACAACCTCCCTTAGAATTGCAGGCCTTGTGTCAAAATGTGAAGCCAATGTATAAATGTGTCAGTTCATGAGAACATCATCATCATTTAACGTGTACTTCCCATGCTGGCATGGGTTAGACAGCTTGGCTGGAACAGCTAAGCCAGAGAGCAACCCTAGGTTCCAGTCTGAATTTGGCTTGGTTTCTCTGGCTGGCTGCCCTTCCTAACGCCAACCACTCAGAGAGTGTAGTGGGTTCCTTTTACGTGTCACCAGCATGGGTGCTCTTGCATGATGCTGGATGACCCCAGCAAAATTTTTGTAACTAGGTGTCAATGAGAGTTCCTGAAGTCCCATGTATGGCATGTTCTTTGTCTTTCACTTTACTCCCAGTCGTCCTTTCTTTGGTGTTTTGTGTTTTATAGTTTCACCGTTACGGTTAACAAAGAAACAGGCTATTGTTTATCATTGAAGGGTTTTGATTGCTGATGGTAAGCATCCTGGTCCCTATCACCACATACTGAGTTATAATAGAGCAGGAGCACTTCTCTATGAACCAGTCAAGAGAACACTTCAAAGACTGTGACATTTCACCTTTTCTAGAAGCCGGGGATTGTGGAACTCTCTTAGTAACAAGCACAATGGCAAATCAACACTGGTTGTCAAGCAGTGGTGGCAGGGTAGCAAACACACACATACACTTACCTGGTGGGCTTCCACACAGTTTCCATTTACCAAATTTGCTCACAAGGCATTGGTCAGCCCAGAGCCGTTGAGGGTATCATGCAGTAAGACTGAACTCTGAACCATATGGTTGCAAAATGAGCTTCTTAGCCCCGCAACCATGCCTACTCCTTCGTGGTTATAAATCTGCTAAAAATAGAAGTACATTGGATAATGTAGTTCTAGACAGTTAACATGGGGTGGCCATGGCTAGAATGCCTTTGATCATAAGACTGTTGAACCATAGTTGTCCTGGGGCTTCCACTGCCGATCCTTACTCTCACTATCCCACTTGGGTTTCTAATATCCTGTATGTTACCTGTCTTTGCTTCCTCACCTTTTTCTTCTGATGCTTGCCCTTGCTCTGTCCCTATCTGCCTATCTCTCCCCTCTTCCTGCCTGTCTGTCTGTCTCTCTCTCTCTCTTTCTTCAGCCTCCTCCGATCACACATCTAGTCACCATCTACCCTAGATTTCAAGCTATATATATATATATATATATATATATAAAACAAATAATAAATGAGTATATGCATATATACATACAGGTATGTGCATACCTACGTCTACCTGTATATATAGGTGCATATCTGGGTACAGGACATTGCAAACAAAACGTAGACAAAAAAATAATAATAACCAGAGTACAGAACACACAGAGGCCACATAGAGAACATTTTCCTTCATATATATATATATATATATATATATATATATAAGGCTTATATCCTCTTATACATACATACATATACATTATATACATGTATTTTATGTATACATTATAAATATAATATATACCTGCATGTGTGCATAATAATGTGTGTGTGTGTATAGATATAAACACACCTTTATACAACTTTACATATTTATACAAATATTTATATGTATATTATATAACGTGTGTATATATCTCTCTTTTCAGTGTACTTTATGTAACACACCCATACAACCTTTCTACATATGACCCCTTCCAAACCTACCTCTTCCCACTGCTCCAGAATTGGACTTTGTCGTGAGGGTGGGGGAAGTGCCTCGTGCCATAGGAAAGCAGGTGCCCTTATAAGGCCTAAGTCTCCACCCTCACAGTATTCACCACAAACTGAATGGGGTATGGGGCTTGGGGATTTGGGTACCTTCTGTTCTTCCTGTATCCTAATCTCTTTCTCCCTCTCTCTCTTTCACCCTGTGGTAAAACAGTTGACTCATTGCGTCCCTTTCCCCTTATTTATCCTTGCTAAATTTATTTCCCCTTCACTTATCAATTCCTCACTCCCCCCCATCTCACTCTTTCTCTCTCTCTCTCTGTCCCCTTCACCCCAGAAGCTACAATCCCCTCCTTCCTATAGGGACTTGCATTCCTTGTTGTTAAGGGGGAGATAGGAGTCAGTACTTGATTGCTTTTTGTGGATGTGTGTTTATATTTGAGTGAGTGTGTTTCTTTGATTGTAAAAAGAGAGAGCGTGTGTGTGTGTGTGTGTGTGTGTGGATGTGTTTATTATGGTAGTTAAAGTGAGGCATTCTTATATAGTTATGCCCTTATATATATGTATATATTGGCATCATTTAGAGATGTTTTTTCTAGTTTATTTTGATTTCTTGAATGTGTAATTGTTAATTATTTCATTTTTTTTCTTCTTTTTGCTTGTTTGTTTTTGCCACCAGATGAAATCATCAAATTGAACGGAGTATCGAAGAGGGGACAGGGTGGCCGAGGAAATCGAGGGAGGGGCAGCTATGGCCGAGGTCGCAGGTATCGGGGTAGAGGCCAAGCGAACACAACGACCGGTGCATCATCAAGTGCGGGCACGAGCCTTAAAACGAGGGGTAGACGCGGTAGAGTTTGGTCGAGAAGGTCCACAGGCAGGAGTACCCAGTCCCTCAGTCAACAGAATTTGATTCCATCACAGAAAACCGCTACAAATAGCACAAACACTTCAGTAAGTATTAAAACTAAACAGAAATTTACATTTGCCAGACTAATTAACTTCGTATTTATTAGCTCCTGGAGGTGCAGGTGGAGCGGTGTGCTTAAGAAACTTGCTTCTCAACCATGGGGGTCTTAGGTTCAATCCTCAGAAGTCTTGAAGGGCATCCAGCTGAAACAGACAGCAGGGATTGGATGCAGTCTTCTGACCTGGCAGTTCCTGTGGAACTGTCCAAACTATGCCAGCAGGGAAAATGGATATTAAATTTATTAAATTATGATGATGATGATTTTACCCTAAGCAAAAAAAAAAGAAAAGTCACAAATAGCTGTACATATTTACTCTTTTACTTGTTTCAGTCATTTGGCTGCGGCCATGCTGGAGCACCGCCTTTTAGTCGAGCAAATCGACCCCAGGACTTATTCTCTTTGTAAGCCTAGTACCTATTCTATCGGTCTCTTTTGCCAAACCGCTAA
>NC_069007.1:18061037-18066857 GCF_001194135.2 Octopus bimaculoides
AGTGGAGCAGCAGCGGTAAACAGGATCCAGCGTGGCGGAAGCAGAGGTGGCAGCAGTGGGATGCAGCAGACCGGCAGCAGTGGGATGCAGCGGACCAGTAGCAGAGTTGTTGCTGGAAGCGGTATTCAGCAGATCCAGAAACAAGCCATTCAAGCCCTGTGGAAAGCAAAGAGTACATTGTCGAAGATCAATGCTCAAGTGATGCGCAACAACATCGTCGCAAATAAAAGAGGACTACCGGTAAGTTTAATACGTGTGTGTGTGTGTAGTACCTTACACTGTTGATGTGTATATGTATGAGAATCATGGGGTGTGACTGATGCCAGTGCTACCTGACTGGCTCCCGTTGCTGGTGGTACACGATAAGCACCATTCATGCGTGGGTTGTTGCCAGTGCCACCTGACTGGCACTCCATGCCGGTGGCACATAAAAAGCACCATTCTATGGTGGTGCTCCAGCATGACCACAGGCAATTGGCTGAAACGCGTAAATAAATAAATAAAAAAATCCGAACGGGGTCAGTGCCAGGAAGGGCATCTGGCCGTAGAAAATGTGCTTCGTCAAAATTCCATCTGACCTATGTGAGCATGGAAGAGTGGACGTTAAAATGATGAGTACCTAATACTGTTGTTCTTTATATATGTATATAGACATATATATATATATGTGTGAGTGTATGTGTATATATATATATATATATTTATTATTATTGTATATGTATATATAAATATGTATCTCTTTTATATATACATGTATATATTTATATATATGTGTGTGAGTGTATGTGTGTGTATATATATATATATATATTTATATAGACATATATATATTTATATGTGTGTGAGTATATATATATATATGTATTTATATAGACATATATATATATTTATATATATGTTAACGACTCTACATATCACGTGATATGTTGAGTCGTTAACCCAGTATTTTTATTCTATAACTAATATTTTTACTCTTGTCTCAATTATTCTGAGCACTTCTCCTTACAGCCCTGTATAAAATCTATTGGTCTCCTAATGAGAAACCATTAAAATTATATATATATATATATATATATATATATGTATATATTTATATATATGTGTAAAAACAGTTAAAATGCCGCCAAGCATTTTGCCTGGTGTGCTAACGACTCTGCCATCTCTCTGCCTGAAAACTCGTTATTAATTATGATGCTATTCCTTTTTCAAACTCCAGCCATCTGGGGTGAATTCCAGACGCCTTATCAACAACACATCCTGGAAGTCTCAGCAACAAATGCGAAACCGAAGAAGAAATTTTGCTAGCAACCGCGATTTCTCGAATCCGTCACTGTCAAAACGCAACCTTAACAACAGCACTTTGTCGTTGAAGTCAAAAGGTAGCCAGTTGTCATTGACGACCCGTCATTCTAACAGTTCGTTATCGTTAAACAGTCAAGGAAGAATGAAGCAGCGTCGACCGTGAGTGTGGTTCTTTGTAGTTTTACATTTTTTTTTTTATCTTTTACTTGTTTCAGCGTTTTAGTTGGACATATCAACCCCAGTAATTATTTTTAAGCCTAGTTGATTTTGCTAAACCACTGATTATTGGAGATGAAAACAAACCAACACTGGTTCTTAAATGGCAGTAGAGGATAAACACAAACTCACACTTTTACGAGCTTCCTCACAGTTTCCATCTACCAGATTCACTCAAAAGGCATTTGTCAACCTAAGGACATAGCTGTAGACACTTGTCCAAGGTGCCTTGCAGTTAGATTGATCTGAAGACCATGTGGCTACAAAGCACAGTTCTTAACCACGTAGCCATATCCATACTGATGTACCTTTTTTTTTTTTAATTTTGTTTTTCATCATCATCATCATCATCATCGTTTAACGTCTGCTTTCCATGGGTTGGACGATTTGACTGAGGACTGGTGAAACCGGATGGCAACACCAGGCTCCAATCTGATTTGGCAGAGTTTCTACAGCTGGGTGCCCTTCCTAACGCCAACCACTCCGAGAGTGTAGTGGGTGCTTTTACGTGTCACCCGCATGAAGGCCAGTCAGACGGTACTGGCAATGGCCACGCTCAAAATGGTGTATTTTATGTGCCACCTGCACTGGAGCCAGTTCGGTGGCACTGGCAACGATCTCGCTCGAATGTCGTTACACATGCCATCCGGCACAAGTGCCAGGAAGGCGATGCTGGGCACATTATATATATATATGTGTGTGTGTGTGATTTGTGTCTGATGGGTGTGTTTTAAGTATAGTGGAAGACACTCGCCCAAAGTGCCACACAGTGGGGCTGAACCTGGAACCATGTGGCATGTGGTTGGCAAACAAACTTAAGATGGTGTCCTAACATGGCTACACAACAATAACTGAAGCTAAACGAAGAATCAATAGATGATGTTAATGATGTGTTCTAACCAAGTTGTAATTTGTGCCCCATATTTTAATTAACCCGCCTGTAATTAAATATTGAATTCTTGTTGTTTCAGTTGGCGATCAACATCCATGCAAGACAGTCCATCAAAAATCATGACCATCAGTGTTCAAAACCCTTCTCGGTAATTTCTTTCTTTCTTTCTTTCTTTTCTCCTCCTTGTCCTTCTCCCTTGACCCCTTTCCTCAGGCTATGGAGGGGCAAGAGATCCCAAAAAAAATTCTGTTCAGGGGCTGCTGGACTCCATCACTTCTTCAGGATCCATGATAAATGACTTGCATGGCCTGAGCCACTTTAAGCACCGTGCTGTGTCAAAATACAGTCTCCAGTGCTGCTTCACCTCTCCACCCTTGCCACACATGTTGAGAATTGCAAAAACAAGTTTATGACATCATGGCTTGTGTTTAAATTGACCCAGAAGACAAAACACCGTCACGATGGTTGGTGGTGGGCCTGGCTGGAGTGTATGACCAGGACTTCGATAGTGTCTAGTCTAGTATTTCTATCATTCCACACAGCTTGCTAAAGCTACCATCTTTTTCACTATTGGACCTTACTAGTAGACTAACCATGGTTGATCAGATGTTGGGGGCATTCCAGCCATGACTCTCCCATCTTTTTTAAAGACATTTGGAAACACATTCTCAAATGTAGTTTTTATTTAAGACTGTCAGTTGTGATTTACTGGGACATTTTGGCTGCTATTTCTAGCATCTTGATTGATCACATAGAATTTGCCTGGTCCAGAAATCGAACTTACTACCTCATGATTGTGACCCCCAACCCTCTAAACACTGAGCCTTCACTGTATCATACTTAACGTACATACAATGTTGGTAGGCCATTTACTTCAGTATTTATCCCGAGATAACATCTCTTATTTATAGACTTTGATCTTTGCTGTGTTTTTAACATTGTAAATCCTTTAAAGATGTTATCTCTGGACAGATAGACACTGTGGTAACTGGCTTATCCACACTCTCTATATAGAGGCGTATATACATCGTCACTGTCGTTGTTGCCTGACCATCCAACTCCTTGTCTCCTGTGTCCCTGCCTATCACGAATTTGATAAGTCTTGTCCCACCCGGCATCTCTCTGCTTATTATAATCACTTGCTTTCTCCTCCAGAGAGGTTCAACATTCATAGCTTCTTTCTTTTTTTTCTCTCTTGGTTTTTCCTCTCACACCTGGAATTTCAGCATTTCTTTATCCAGTTATCACCATCCTTACACATCATGTGTGTCTGTACTAGTTCAGTCATGAATATCACCACATCTCATAACTCTTATTCCCAGGTTATATATAATATGAAACAACAAAGGAAGCAACTGATGGAAGAGGAAATAACTCTTTACTAGTTCTTTGTCTTCACCTAATATAGCGTTTAATTATTTGTGTGTATCAGTATCTGCCTAATGTATTCATGCGTGGAGGCGCAATTGCCCAGTGGTTAGGGCAGCGGACTCACAGTCATAGGATCGCGGTTTCAATTCCTAGGCCAGGCGTTCTGAGTGTTTATTGAGCGAAAACACCTAAAAGCTCCACGAGGCTCCGGCAGGGGATGGTGGCGAACCCTGCTGTACCCTTCCACCACAACTTTCTCTCACTCTTACTTCCTGTTTCTGCTGTGCCTGTAATTCAAAGGGGTCAGCCTTGTCACACTCTGTGTCACGCTGAATATCCCCGAGAACTACGTTAAGGGTACACGTGTCTGTGGAGTGCTCAGCCACTTGCACGTTAATTTCACGAGCAGGCTGTTCCGATGATCGGATCAACTGGAGCCCTCGACGTTGTAAGCGACGGAGTGACAACAACAACAATGTATTCATGTGTCCCTTCATAGGTATCTGACTTCTCTGCTTGTCTGTCAGTCTGTCTCTCCCACAATAATAAATGTGTGTGTCTGTTAATGTAGTTGTCAGTGTGTGTTTGTGCATGTACATGTATCTATGTATATTTATGTATGTTTTATAAATATTTGTAAATTCTCTTATTCTTCTCCCCCACAGACCTCCTGCTAACCAACCTGTGCCCAATGTTAGACAGAGAAATGTAAGTTGACTCTTTCTTCCCAGTGTTTCGCTATTTACGCACACATTTTATCATAGAAACCAAACCAAATCAGACTGGAGCCTGGAACAGCTCTCCAGCTTACCACTCCCAGGTCTAACCCATGCCAGCATTGAAAGCAAACAATAAAGGATGATAATGATACACACACACACACACATTTCACTATCTATACATCACTAAATGCACATACCATTATATATACACTTTCTTCCATTTTCCCATTATTTATCTATATACATTTACCTCACCATATCTTGCACACTTTAACATACACACATACACGCTTCATTCCATAAAACATACACTGTATACACCACTTCTGCCCCTCCCACAGACACACACAGTCCTTGCTATTCTATATTCAATTACATCAGACAATTGGGGTCAATTACATTGACCCCAAAAGGATGAAAAGTAAGATCGAACACAGAATGAAGCGATGAGCGAAATACTGCCCGGTATGCTAACGATTCTGCCAGCGACACCAGCACCATCCTAACAACACTGCAACTCTATTTTAACAATACCACTACAAAAATATCCTGAGTCCAAGCAATCCATAGCCACAGAAATATCCGCAACCTGATTACTGACCACTGACCACTGGGTTTGGTGATGTTTATTAGAAGAGACACGTCAACACATTGAGGAGTTGAAATTTGACCTTTTAGTTGGAGAAAGGAATCAAAAACCTAGCGGTAGTTGGTAGTGACTCTTGGTGTAAGAAGAAAAAAATAATGGAGGTGATTTCAAGAAATTTCATTTTAACCCTTTCGTTACTATATTTCTGACCAAAATAAACCCCTCATGAGGGTAATCTTCCAGTTTCGAGAGGTAAAAGAAATAAATAAAAATATTCAAGGGAAATAACTGAACGACTTACCAGTATTATCCGTACTACTTTTTCTCTAAAACAGCATGCGACGGAATTTTTTTAAATAAAAGTTTAAGGTTAGGGTTAGATGTTGTGCAGCCGGTCTTCCACGAGGTATTTTCGATTTCTCATAAGAAACTATGATATTCAATCACGTGTGTGATTTAAACAGTTAATGTCAATCAAATCACGTGATTTATTTATAAACAAAGTAGTACGGATAATACTGGTAAGACGTTCAGTTATTTCCCTTGTATTTTATTTACTTTTTTAACCTCTCGAAACTGGAAGATTACCCTTCATGAGTTTCAATTAAATTCTAAAATAATCATGAATTTAGACTAGTCTCATTAAACACCTGTAACTTTTTTATTTATCAACATATTAATGTGATATTTGGAACATAATTAAAGAAAGGGTTCTTAATCAATTCTGT
>NC_069007.1:18067775-18069399 GCF_001194135.2 Octopus bimaculoides
ATATCCGATTCATTATCGTTCACCACCTGCTTTTGTAGCTCATTCATTCTTTTCTTCGATATCTCCATATCTTCTGTTGAAAAACCTTCAAATTCGGAATCACTGCTTGATAGCATGAAACTCCTCTCCATCTTCAAAGTTGAAAGAAATTAACGCCGCAAAAAATGTGGGAAAAAATCTTCCAAAATTCCCTGAGTTCAAATATCAGGCCAAACAATGTGGGAGACAATAACTCAACTGTTTGCAAAGTGAAATCAGGTGTTTTAACGAATGTATTAACGAGATTTGGGTTCAAATATACATTTAAATAACAATGGGTACTCTCGACCGGCTACGGCTGGGTTGGTCTAATGAACGGCCGGGTTAGTAACGAAAGGGTTAATGTTTCTGGGGGTAAAACTGCTCTTTAACATCAATAGACAGGTTTGTCACATGACTAGGCAGTATAAATCAAGGGAGGTAATTTCATTAGTGCTGTGGAGTTCCTTCCCTTCGTCTACTAAGTGTGACGGTCATCGCTACAGATTATCTTTAGAAATTATAGCCATTTAGGACGTTTCATATCCGGGATCATCATCATCGTCGTTTAACGTCCGTTTTTCATGCTGGCATGGGTTGGACGGTTTAACTTATTTCGTTCAAGAAATTTTTTTTTTTTTGTTTTTCTCAAAAACGCTGGTTTAATTTCTTTAACGACTGTGTTTCTGTTTACTCACATACAGAGAGGGGTGTGGGGGTGTGCAAAACAAATTGGAAGATATGTTCCAGACAAACAAATCTTACATAAAATTATATTAGTGATTAGGTTTTATTATGCTCACTACATTAATTCTATTAATACAGACTTGCTGGATGATGGGGGGTGGGGTTGTAATTTTGTTTTAATGATTTTACTAATTTATTAACTTCTTTTAATTTTAGTCTCTGAAATTCAACTTCACTTCTGGCCTTTATGTTCCTGGATCAGTAAGTATTCTTTTATACTACTCAACCATAAGGCTGTGGTCATGCTGGGGCACCGCCAGTATATTAATGATTTAATTACTCTTTTACTTGTTTCAGTCGCTTGACTGCGGCCATGCTGGAGCACTGCCTTTAGTCTTACAAATCAACCCCAGGACTTACTCTTTTGCTAAACCACTAAGTTATGGGGACATAAACACACCAACATCGGTTGTCAAGCGATGGTGGAGGGACAGACACAAACATACATATATATATATATATATATAAACATAATTAAGGAATCATATATTTCACGGGCTTCTTCACTTTCCATGCTGGTATGGGTTGGACGGTTTGACTGAGGACTGGCAAGCCAAGAGGATGCACCAGGCTCCAGTCTGATTTAGCAAGCTTTCTACAGCTGAATGCCCTTCTTAACACCAACCACTCCGAGTGTGTAGTGGGTGCTTTTTACGTGCCGCCAGTCAGGTGGCACTGGCATTTGCCATGCTCGAATGGTGCTTTTTTGCAAAATGAGAAAAAAGCAAAAGATGGAGCCTTTCAGACAATGAATATTTAAATTCAAATATGTGGATATTTATGTTAATAGGTCGAATCTACACAGAGTAAAAACGACAGAAAATTAAAGGGGTGAAAGAAAGGTATTATAAGTCCGACA
>NC_069007.1:18069499-18070125 GCF_001194135.2 Octopus bimaculoides
ATTTGTTCGTGGTCGGACAGATTGCATTTCCCTTTTTCGAAAATCGAAGTAAGAAGGGCAAAAAACCCCCCAAAAAAAACAATAATGGAATAAAACTCCTTGCTCTAATATGCTAATATGACCCCTACATCACCGGATATCGACATTTCCCAAATCCCACTTGATTAAATCATTATGCTATTCTTCTGTTGATGTTTCTGTTATTTATTTATTTATTTATTATCTTTTATATTATTAAGCAGTTATAATTTATTTATTTTTTAATGCATTGATTTATGTAATATTGGTTTATTGATTTGGTGATCTTTTAATTATCTATTTACATAATTATACATTTATACGTTCAAGACATTCGTTCAATCTTGATAAAAAAAAATCATAATTTTAACATCTATAATAATAATAATAATAATAATAATAATAATAATAATAATAATAATAATATTTTAAAAGGATTGACGTAACTCTCCACAACGGTAAACAGTCAAGACGAAAAGCGTGATGCGATTGCAATAGATGCTTTATTGGTTGAACGATATTTCGACAGCAAGCCTGTCTTTGTGGAGTTCAAAATAAGAAGTGATAAAAATTCAAAATTATAGAAATTCAAATCTAAAGTATGAACG
>NC_069007.1:18070576-18071798 GCF_001194135.2 Octopus bimaculoides
TTAACATCTATAATAATAATAATAATAATAATAATAATAATAATAATAATAATAATAATAGTGGGGGAGCATCATTGCCATTTGTTGAGAAGAATTCTTTTGGGTTTGAATAATTCACCTTTGGAAACATGGGTGTTTTGCTCAACATCCTTAAACAAACCTTATTCAGAGACCTTTTGAGCAGGATGGGCTACGCGACCTGAAGAAAATTCTAACTGGGCCCCACCTGCAAGGTCATGCGCTGTTTATCTTGATATGAGATCCCTATGTCGCGCACATATGGTTGTGATTTATGTTCCTGGCGTACCCTTATCAGACAGGTAGTCATGATGGGTATATTGGGCTTCGCATATTTTACCCCAGAGTCACTTTGATGGCATGCACTGCTCTCTCATTCAAAATAATAATAATAATAATAATAATAATAATAATAATAATAATAGTAATAAGTGAGTGTCTTGTTAGTCCACTTTCACGAGCTGCTTGGCGTGTTGATTTTTGCAGGCTGCGATTAAACAAACATGTCCTGCACTGTTGCCACGCTCTCCGCTGATCGGGATGTGGTCGGACGGTCACTTCTTCTTGAATCGTTCACAGAGCTCGTAGTCATCAGCCTTGCATGACAATTTTTATTGTCTCCGGATGTAGTATTGCATGCTCACCTTCCCTGTGTACGCCACCATCTCTGAACGAAAAACAATGAAATTTCACACTTCATTGCGCGCTGTTATCTTAACTCGCTCCTGAACAGTCGAGCGACCAGCCATCTGGAAAATGTGTTGTTGTTGGCACTCTGTCGCTTTCGGGGTCGTTAAAGAAGTAACTACCAGTTAACCATTGGGGGTCAATGAAATCGACTTAGCTCCACTCGAAATTGCTGGCCTTGTACCTATATTTGAAACCATTATTATTATTATTATTATTATTATTATTATTATTATTATTAGAACAGAAATAACTTTATTTCTGTATCTTACAATACATCTCAACGCTTCTAAAAAAAAAAGAACAAACTTTGCTTGTTTACTTTCATCGTAAAGTTGAATTTAACGTTAGCGTCTTATGAAGCTAAATTTATAAGTTCTAAAATTGCAGGAGAATTCATTGCTGGGCAGTTTGGTTTAATGGTAAAACACTTGACGCGTAATCGCAGAGATGTGTGTTCGTGTCTCATGGCTGGCCGGCAACGTATTTTTCTGCATTATATGGATAATTTATCCTG
>NC_069007.1:18075020-18076670 GCF_001194135.2 Octopus bimaculoides
ATATATATATAATTGTACATAGGTGCATGAGTGGCTGTGTGGTAAGAAGCTTGCTTCCCAACCACATGAGTCCAGGTTCAGTCCCACTGCGTGCCACGTTGGGCAAGTGTCTCTTATACATCCCCGGATTGACCAAAGCCTTTTGAATGAATTTGCTAGACGGAAGCAGGAAGAAGCCTGTCACATATATATATGTGTTGGTTTGTTTGTCCCCCCGATCACCGCTTGACAACGTCCCCGTAATCTAGCGGTTCTGCAAAAGTAAACGATAGAATAAGTGTGTTTTCTAATCTTTTCGATGAATTCTGAAGTGATATACGCGATATAAGAGAGAGAAAGTTAGACGGTGTGTGTTTGTGTGTGTGTGTGAGAGAGAGAGAGAGACCGACTGATAGAACGACAGACAGGCATAGCAAAGCAGAGAGAGAGGGAGAGAGAGAGAGGAAATTATATATCAAAGTTGGCAATATAGTGTAACATGTATTTCTTTTGCTCATTTGCATATTGGTATATTTGGCGAATATTGTTGAGTTGTTCTGCCGTTTACTGTACTGAGAGTGAGTGTGTGTGTGTGTGTGTGAGAGAGAGAGAGAGAGAGAGAGAGAGAGAGAGAGAGAGAGAGAGAGAGAGAGAGAGAGAGAGAGAGACCCGGCACTTAAACGCAGCTTCTATTTTCACAGCGATGCTAAATTTATTTTTAGTAAACTCACAGATATACATAAATTTGCAATTCATCCATGTGCTCTTCTTTCTAAGCACTTGGATTAATCAATGCATGTATACATATATATACATACATACATCTATATATGTATGTATGTACACATATATGCACATTCAGATACACACATGTATACTCACACTCACATACACACAATGTGTTTGTGTGTGTGTATTAATATGATAATTGTAATGGAAAGTAATTCGTGTTGCATCTCAGGAGGAGAAAGAAACAAACGCTTCTTGGCCATAATTGATATATTCAATTATATTTAATCAAGATATTTCCCTTCATTATTGCTAACATAATCCTGTCTATTTGGCAATTGGTTGATCTTTCGAGTGTAAAATCCATCAGGTTTCGTAGCAAAGAAACACTCACCCTCTTCGCAATTAATAAACTATTTTCCCTCTAAATAAGGTTCCAATGATCTAGAAACGTGGAATTCAGATGGAGGAAGGTCTGGAGAATAAGGAGCTAGTTTCTAACCTAGATCCAAGGCTTCTTCATTGGAAATTCAGCATCAACAACAGTGTATTTTTGTATGTATGCATGTATATGTGTAGATTTGTATGTTTTGCTTTATGTATATATTCTCATGCATATAGTTATACATCTAGACATGCTCATATATATTTAAATGATAAACTTCTGGAAAGTTTTACAGATATTTGCAGTTCCAGTGATGGATTGGATCTGTCGTCTTCGAATCAGCTTTCTCCTTTCTGGTTTTGAGAAGCCTAATTTCTCAAGATTGGTATTTAGGCAGCGTGCTACATATCACAGGGTCCCAATAATTACAGGTATAAACCTGAACTTGGCATCTGGATAGAGTAACTGCAGATTTCTCAATAGTTCCGCGGAGGTGTTCTCTTTTGCCCTGATCTTCTACGACGACGGCGGCGGCGGCGGCGGCGGCGGCGGCGGCG
>NC_069007.1:18077291-18078967 GCF_001194135.2 Octopus bimaculoides
TTATTATTATTATTATTATTATTATTATTATTAATATTATTATTGTTCAGTAGTTTTATTTTTATAACGTGCTTTCACTTCACTACCGAGCGCAGCTCTGTGCACCTTGGGTACGTGCTGTGGTTTTCTGTGATGCTCTTATGGTTACTGTATTGAAAGTGTTTTGCGTAGGATGTGTGCTGTGCCCATATTATTATTATTATTATTATTATTATTATTATTATTATTATTATTATTATTATTATCATTATTATTATTATTGTTATCAAAGTGGTGAGCTGCCAGAATCGTTGGCATGCCGGGCAAAATGCTGCTAAGCATTTTGCCTGTTTTTACGTTCTGAGTTCAAATTCCATCGAGGTCGAATTAGCATTTCATCCTGTCGGGAGTCGATGAAATAAGTACCAGCTGAGTACTGGGGTCGATGCTATGTTCTCATTGCATCAGTGCGGCAACTGTTGTAGCAAAGAAGGTGAAATCAACGGCAGAGCAAAAAGCGTTTGAACAATTTGGCTGATAGGTGGGAACAAACACCTCTGCATGGCAAATATGTGGCCCGTAGCAAACAAGCTGATGTAGACCAGAAGCATAGCTAACAGTGGCTACGGATCTCAAGGCTAAAGGCAGAGAGCGAAGGCTTTATCGTGGCTGTTCAAGATCAGAGCTTACTGACCCGGAACTACCAAGCCAACGTGATGAAAAATAGCGTAGACCCAAATTACCGATACTTCAATGATGAGATTGAAACAGTGGACCACCTAATCTCTGGGCGTAAGGTTTTAGCACTTATAGAATATAAATCAAGACATGACAGAGTTGGCCAATGTCTACACTGGATAATATGTCGGCATTATAAAATCAAAACTGCTGACAAATGATACAATTACCACCCTGAGGCTGAAAGTGAGGGAGAAAATGTAACGATTCTTCGGAACTTTCCAGTTCGTACAGACCGGACCATCAAAGCTAATAAACCAGATATTGTTGTGAAAGAGGAAAACAATAAAATCTGTTTATTGATTGTTGACATGAGCATGTCATGTGATCATAATATCTCGGCAAAAGAATTTGATAAGCTCAGAAAATAAAGATATGCTAATCGAAAAGATGTGGCATCTCAAGACGGGGAGACAGCGTGTGACAAGGCTAGCCCTTTGAAATACAGGTACAACAGAAAAGGGAAAAAAAGAGTGAGAGAAAGTTGTGGTGAAAAATTTCAGCAGAGTTCGCCACCATCCCCTGCCGGAGCCTCGTGGAGCTTTAGGTGCTTTTGCTCAATAAACACTCACAACACCCGGTCTGGGAATCGAAACCACGATCCTACGACTGCGAGTCTGCTGCTCTAACCACTGGGCCATTACGCCTCCACATACATATGTACATATATATATATATATATATATATATATAAATTGTAAATCCAAAAAATAACATCAAAACTACAAAGGATTCCGCGGTACACGTGTTTCAAGCTTTATATGTGTATAAATTACAATACAAAGCTATCCTCAACCGCAAAATTATTTCTCTCACAGGAAATTATACCACATCGGCGTTAAAGTAGGAAGAAAGGTGTGATGTAAGAGGTGAAGATCCTTTCGGTATTCTGTATAGTACTATACCTCGTATAATTCTCCACCCACACATAATCTCTCCGGTCCTCCGAAAACCGTCCA
>NC_069007.1:18078993-18080302 GCF_001194135.2 Octopus bimaculoides
ATATATATATATATATATATATACACATACATACACGCATACATACATATGTACATGCATACATATATACATATAAATGTACATTCACACGTACACACACATACACACACATACGCACACACATTGTACGGAGTGATATGAACAATGAGCGGCAAGTAAAAAGTTTTCTCATCGTAAGAAACTGCAAGAACACAAGACCATCAACCGAAAATTTACATTATTTCCACAGAACTGTATTTGGCAGCATGAAAGGTTATATAATCAGGGCTGTAGATATGACTCCTTTGGATGGTCGGAAGCTATTCGTGTGTGGCGGCCATCGAGAATCTAAATAAACAGGAACACCGCCATTTTGTCTGCTTAAATAAACCACGATGTGACTGCTGTACAAACGTGTCTCCGGAAATATATAAGATAACCAGCGAAATTCCCCAAACACTTGTTGCAAAACTATCGAACTGGAAAATAAAATCATCTAGGAGAGATCTGATAGTCAGTTATTGATACAGGAAAATCATGTTGTGGGGAAAAGTTCTTGTGAGCTTAATGAAAAGAACAATAAACAGCGAACTCGATATGACTGACTGGTTGACATCCGTCGCGAGAAACTAGAACACACCTGTGCTAAACAAACAACAAACTCATAGCATATTTAAATGCTATGATTAAACTGTACACAGCTTATCGTTTGAGTATGTTGCTGCAATTTCACTGGGAAACTAAGAACATAGGGAAGAAGCAAGAGGATTAAAAGTGAAGTCTGGCGTTGAGCTGAACAAAATTGTTTTTAAGGAAACGAAAAAGCATCACCGACCAAGACAATTGGCAGTAGAATTTGGCTTAACAACAATACTCTAATGATGCGACAGTCTCCTCAGTTTTGGTTCTGAACATACGCTGTAGGAATGGAAATCTGGATGGAATAAACAATATTGTTAATAAGATATAAGCTTTCTCTCTCTCCCTCTTTCTGTCCCTCTCCCGCTCTCTGTATTTTTCTCTCTATATATATATTTATCTTTCTTTTTCTCTCTCTCTTTTTCTCTCTCTCTCTTTTTCTCTCTCTCTCTTTTTCTCTCTCTCTCTTTTTCTCTCTCTCTCTTTTTCTCTTCCTCTCTTTCTTTCTGTGTCTTTCTCTCTCTTTTCCCCTTCTCTCTGGGCGTATTCTCAGCATGGTTGGAATTTTAGCGTCGTCTGCACAATGCCAAGTCTATGATGAAACGAGATTACAACACAATAAAACTAAGAATAAAAGGACATCAAAGACGGTTTCTTGTGATTTTTAGGGGCTGTTTAGGGGCTGTGCTTT
>NC_069007.1:18081168-18081951 GCF_001194135.2 Octopus bimaculoides
ACACACACACACACACACACACACACACACACACACATATATATATATATACACATCGTAGCATGTCTGCAGGAATTCAAAAGCTCCCGTTTTTTGGTTCAATGCGTATTCATCCCGCAACAGGATAAAGAGCTTTTCGGCCAGGCACAAATTACACCTTATAGGGCGCCTATATGCTCCATGTTTATATAGCGCAGCTTTCTCCAAGATCATCCACCTGATATTGAAAGGACCGGTATCATTTTCTTTTAAATGCCAGACTCGTTGATATCCTATTTTCGGGGTATCGATATGAATTTCGAAGGGAATATAATCTAGTCTCCTGTATATGTTCTGTATCCCTTGTATGCCTCTATTTGAACCTTAGCTCTATAAACAATTCCTTTCTCTAGACAAATTCCTCCTAACGAACAGCAACTTTGATCTTTACAATTGCAATTTTTCTGGTTATTTCTGGCATTGTGGTTCCTTCTAATAGTTTTCGTTTTGTGCTGATCAATTAAAGAGGCGAAGCTCATGCAACAAGAATAGCTAACCTTAAGTGTTGTTCCATTAAAAATTCTATAGAACTTATGGTTTTCTTGGAAGTGTTTAGAAACTAGTTTCAATGATTCTCTACTTTCAAGAATTCTCTACTTTCAAGAATTCTCTTTTATTTCCATGGGCATGTGTTTTTACTATAGCCCCGGGTCGAATAATGCCTTGTGAGTGAATTTCATGGACGGAAACTGTGTGGAAGCCTGTCGTGTACGTATATATATATATATATATATATATATATAT
>NC_069007.1:18087192-18088129 GCF_001194135.2 Octopus bimaculoides
ATATATATATATATATATATATATATATATATATATATATATAAGCATATATATATACGTACACAGCGTGTTTGAGTGTATGTGTGTGCGCGCATGTAGTGTGTTCTTGTGTTCATTATTTCATAAATTTCCTATGCTTCTCACCACAACATGAAAGACACAATTTTAAGGTGACTTCGACATCTATAAATAAAAAATATATAACAACCCGTTATTGATAACTTATGTATAATCACATAAATCTTATTGGTTATCTGATCGATAAAGGCGCCATTTCTGTGAAACAATAACCTCTCTCTACCACTGTCACCAACACGACCATTTACCATCCACACAGAATTGCCATTAAAATAACGTTGCTTTTATATATTTATGTGGGCCATCTGTATTTTTTTTTATTTGATCGTTCATTGCAAGAGGACGGCTATAAATATTTCAATGGCTACTATTAAATATTTATTTAAGCGCCATAAAGACACGCACATATACATACATGCATACATAATACATACTTACATACATATATATATTCATATATATATAAATATATATATATATACATACATGTATATAAATGTACATATATATACGTATGTGTATGTGCTTATGTATTTATGTATATGTATATGTGTGTATGCATGTGTATTTACATTTATATATATGTATGTATGTGTGTATATAAGCGTGTGTGTCTGAATATAATCCTTACGCTTAAACAAGCGTTTCAATCTTTCCACCTCCCTTCGGGGACCGTATAATAACAATGGAACAATGGAATAATAAACTCTCCGTTTTAATCTGTTAAATACTTTATTGGAAAGTTGTTAGTCCTCTTGATGATCCTTCGATTAAGATTAACATCATTACCTCCACCATCACCACCACCATCACTACCACTAACATCTTTGCCGTGTATGTGTATATATATATATATATA
>NC_069007.1:18088533-18092156 GCF_001194135.2 Octopus bimaculoides
TTGTTTAAAAGAGTTCCAACACTGTCTGTTTTTTATGTTTTATTTATATTCCTGCAGAACCAATGTGGGGTATAGAATATGGAATATACAATATATAATATAATATACAATATATAATATAAAATAAAATAAAATAAAAATGGATGGCACCATGAAATAAAGTATTGAATGTAGATGAAATATTGAGTGTTCAATATAAAGGATCAAATATATAAATATAAATATATAAAGGCGACTCGAGTTTCAGAGCTATTTCCCTTCGTCATGGCCGGTATGACAGACTTATATATGTAGTTCTTTCTGTATAAATCAGCTGATGAATAACAAAACAAAACAGGAGTTACGTTATGACTTCCATTAGCTAAAAGCTGTTGCTGTTTCTGCAATAAAAAAAACAGGGCATTTGGAGCCCGAGATAGTACAAGTAATCAGCTCTGAGTGCCTTGCATCATACAACAGAAACAGCTGTAAGCTAATGGAGGTGTTACGTAACTCCTGCCCTTTTATCATTCATTCATTTGTTCATTTATATATATATATAAATGAAAATGAATACCAACAATCTTTTGTGTGCACAATTTGTGACAGACCATACCTTTTTTGCGGGGCTCATATCGCATTTGTGAACCAATGAAAAACGAATCTCCACAAACTACTTTGCTTATCTATATGTGCATGCTTCTCAATGATGTGTATACTATAGAGCCTGCAAATCTAACAGAGGCCTCAAAAGCCATTTTAAGATCCACAAAGATCAGAACCTAATTGCAGTTCTTGGTGGTCCAAAGCAGATATGCAATTTATGTGGGTATCTTTTCAAATCATTGTCTGGTTTAAAAAGCCACATCAGACGCCATGATACATACATACATACATACATACATACACACTCACTCACACACACACACACACACACACTCACACACTCACACACTCACACACGTATATATCATGAGAAGTTCGCATACATCTGCGCCATCAGATGAAGCCATACTGACATCGGATGAGTACGAACGATCGAATATTTTTTAGCCAGACAAACCCTCTGTCAAAGTGCCGAGTCTTTCTGGCATGTTGAATGCTTCCTATGATAATGTTTTTGGGCGAAGTCAAGGGCTGTAATGGGTGAGGGCGGTTTAAGAGATCAAAGATAAAAACCGTGTACTAAGAACTGTTTATATTACTGATGATTTTAAAACAGCTAATTATATATGGACTCCCGTCGCTTCGACGAATGAGATTCCAACATGACACGGCCGTACGCTGTTTTAGTTCAATGATTTTGAGAAATGTGTAACGGAGTTGATGCTGGTGTTTTGTACAGAACCAATCATGGTTTGTACAGAACCAGTCATGGTTTGTACAGAAACAGCCATGGTTTGTACAGAACCAGTCCCACTCTCTCATCCTTCAAACTCCTGTCGGTCTGATACCAGTGCCACGAACTCAGTAATTATTAGAATGCAAAATTTGTATGGAGTTATTTTCTCCTAGATGAGCTGCTAAAGAGCAAAATGCCCTTATTTACTCTGGGTCACTTGGGAGTGTCTGTCAGGGACCTTCTTCCGAAGGAAAACAGCGCATGACTGTACCATTATTATTCCATTACCGAATCCTGGTTGCCTTTTGATGGTATTATGAATCTCACGAAAGATTTTATTGCTATTAATCCTATATCTTAGCTGGATTATTATCTACATTTTAGATTAAAAGTAATATTTTGCTTATGGGTTTTAAGTGTGAACTACGAGTAGCTTCTAGCTAGACAAACGAGCTTACCATAAAATTTCAGTTTCTGGATGCTTTTGCCCCACTATTCATATTATTTCTCACTTATGTTTGCTAGTCTTTCTATAGTTATTAGCGATGTTCTTATTAAATTAGTTGTTTATATATCCTGTTTTCTACTTCGTACAGGTTATTGGTTTTATCAGAGAAAATAAAGGTATTTCTGGATTTCTCAATATTCTTAATGTCACTTCTGACTTTCTATTGAAAGGTGTTGGTGCACTACCGAAGTGTGCATTAGCTGTCGAATTTAAGAGGTTGATTTCGAACGGTGTTTGGAGTTAAAGCTTTGAGTAACTTTTGAATGTCTATCTTGCAGTGTTCTCTGGCTGTTTTCGTGGTTTTAGAAATGTTAAGTATGTCCTCTAAGTGTACATTTAATGTTTTTCTCCGTTCAGATACGATTTCCTCGGTATAAAACTTATTCGATGGATGAGGTATGTCCATCGTGAAACGGTTAATCTGCATATAGAACTATACATGGCGATATTGTCCTGGTTTATGGAGACTGTTCTAGTATGTTGGGAGATGTTGCTATCCATACGACGTAAAATCCAGAATGGCTCTGCGTTGTACGGCACATGAGTCTAATATCGAATAAAAGAGTTCACAAGGAGTGAAGTACGCACGCGCGCGCACGTGCGCACATGTAATAAATTATAGAAACGGAAAATGGAATATACCAGAAACTTTAGTGCGCACAACAGTCGTTTCGATCAAACTTGCAGCGATCCCGCACGCGAGTGAGATTTCTAGCCATTCAGGAGAAACAACAGAGATTATAAGAAAAAGCTCCTGAGTGGCTGCACTTCTCTGTTGCGTCAAGTAGTCTTATCTGTAGCAGAGGTGATTGCTGCTGCAGAGTAAGCAAAAACAGGCCTTGTAGCCCACACGCAAACCTGAGAGAGATGATTTCTGAACAAGAACAGACAGTCGACGTCCACCTACAACGAACAACTAACAATTGTGTAACATTGTTCGTTTTTTTTTTTTTTTGGTCCTTGTTTTTGTATACATTCGCTGCTTTCTTCCAAGGAATCTAATGCTCATAGCTTAGTTTTTCCTTGGGGCTGGCCAGATTGGAGCAATATCGAGAATAATCATCCGAAATTGCGAAGATAATCTGGATCTCGACCGAGGAAAGAAAACTCCGAATGACCTGTCCTTGTTTTCTTTGTATCATTTATCTGGATGTTTTATTGTCCCTTTCTTGTATCACCTAACTGTCTGGATGTTTTGCGTTCTTGTTCCATTTTGTACTATATATATATATATATATAGCGGCGTACGTACACTTTGTCTCTTATACATATATATAACGACTACGATATACATTTCCAGTAAACATAGGTGCCTTGTTGTACCACTACTCTATATTTATGCTTCTACGTTTACGCTGCTTTATTTTACTGGAAAGTAATACATTTGTATTGCAATATTTTATTTTTCACTGAAAACTTTTTTGCTGTTCTCGGTCTGTTAACGGCTAAGCGTTCAGGCGAGTATACTGGCATTGGTGTAGCAACATTTGAAATATTGTCCAGGTAAACCCAACTGATGAAGACTAATCAAATTTACAACAACAAATGTATTTGAAGAGTCCGAAACCTAGGTACTGGATTATCCGATTATGGGTTGTCCGTTTGTATAATGTTCTTCCTAAGGTAAGAGAAAAATTTTTTTTAGGTTCGCTGCACTCACACGTCTTGCCAATATATTCACATTGAAGCTTTACCATATCGTCGTAAATGTATCGACTGTTATTTACAGTAAATATTGGTACTTTGTTGTATATATATATATATTTCTTTATATATATATATATATATATATAT
>NC_069007.1:18096011-18096932 GCF_001194135.2 Octopus bimaculoides
TATATATATATATACATACATATATGCATAGATATATACATATATACATATACATATATACGTATATGCATAGATATATACGTATATGTGTGTATAGACTCCACTCACGCACACATGCGTACGAATATGTACATATATATATATATATATATGTGTGTGTGTATGTGTGTGCGTGTGTGGGTGTGTGTGTGTGTAGGAATGTATATCTGATCTACCAACATTGAATGACTACAACTAATTATGACGTCATCAGAAATTGCAGTCATGGAGAGCGTAAGAAGCGAAAGCCCAGTTGACAACGTAAGCTTCTTATTTTTTGAAAAATATATTTTCTCCATTAAAGACAGTGCATTTTCCTTTTTATTATGTATATATATAACATAGAGCGTCGAACTGTTAGGTTTTACTGTAAGGCGGCGAGCTGGTAGAAACGTTAGCGCACCAGGCAAAATGCTTTACGTTATTTCGCCCGTCGTTACGTTCTGAGTTCAAATTCGGCCGAGGTCGATTTTGCCTTTCATCTTTTCAGGGTCGATAAATTCGACTTAATCGCTTCTCCATAAATTGCTGCTGTTGTGACAAAATATGAAACCATTTTGTATGTATAATATACAAACATACACGCATATATATATATATATACACACAGATATATATACATTCATATATGTTATAACTTGGTGGCCCCTTGACTTTCTGTAGGGTCTCTGTGACGGGGGAGACGGAGGGAGAGGGAAATGTACGTTGAAGTCGAGGAACCTGCCCTCAATGCTTCTAACAGCGTTCACTTTGCTAAAAATAGCCAAGGTGGACAATGTGGAATTCGAACTCATAAAGCAAATTGATCACTAACCACCAATCACCTATCTCTGTGTAAAATCGAAAGAGATTTTTTATATACATAAACCTCTCCCTCTCTCT
>NC_069007.1:18098509-18099508 GCF_001194135.2 Octopus bimaculoides
GAATTTTCAATTGGCCGGATAACTGAAGAGATGTTGGCGTGGACCTCCCACCCTGGCATCCGAAACTCGGAGGTTTATCACGGCTACTGAACAAGAGTCACATATTTTTACATATATATATATATATATGTGTGTGTGTGGGTGTGTGTGTGTGTGTGTGTGTGTGTGTGTGTGTGTGGGTGTGTTTCAAAGCTGAAACTTATAAAAGAATAAAAAGATAAAGGAATACACACACACGCACACATGTATAACACTATCCTTACATATCTATATATGCATATATATGAAAATGTGTGTATGCTAGCAAGCATGCATGTATGTATGTATGTACATGTGTGTGTGTGTGTTTATATGTCCGTGTGCGTGTATTTATATGAGTGTGTATGTGTGCATGTGTATTGGCACACTGAATGGCTCAGTAAATTCCCTAACTGCCAATACACATCATTAATTGCTGTTGTTATTGTGAAGGTATTAGTGGCAGTGGTGGTGGTAGTGGTGGTGGTAGTGGTGGTTATCATCGTACTTGTTGCTACCATTCCAGTTGCTGCGCTGCTGCTGCTGCTGCTGCTGCTGCTGCTGCTGCTGCTGTAGTTAATGATATTGTTGTTGTTTATGATGTTTTTGTTGTTGTTGTTGTTGCTGCTGCCGTTACAGTTAATTACATTTCTTCCTACCTTCCAATTCCAGGTTTCTGGCACCGAATGCAAAGACAAAGATGGCAGAATGTAAGTAAACCAGAACTTTCAACGCTTTGCCTACCACGCCCATCACCTGTGATTCCTGCCATACACAATGAATATAACATTGGTTCTGTAAGGTGGGAATCGCCAATGAGATCCAAGCTATAAATCAATGGCGAACTTTATATAACAAGCGGAAGCATATCTTTTTCTTTTTTTTTACTGGATTCAGCCATTAGCCTACGGTCAAGCTGGGGCACTGCCTTGAAGGGTTGTAGCCAAACGAACCGACCCAAAGTTTCGTTTTTATTATATA
>NC_069007.1:18100041-18102030 GCF_001194135.2 Octopus bimaculoides
TATATATATATATATATATATATATATATATATATATGTACGAAAAAATGTATGTATACAAATATATATATGTTTATATATGTATGTGCGTGAGTCTTATAAATATTTTATTAAACATATGTAACGGACGACATCTTCAAATGTTCAAGCACACACACACATACACACTTACTCATTCACTCACACACAAACATACAAGCACACACACACACAACACACACAAACTCACTAACACCACGAACACACACACAACCACCCAAAAGAGAAAACTACTTCAGTATTGAAATGGATGCCAGATATCACCACAATAGGCCTTTTGCTGTCGTTGCTGCTGTTGTTGATGTTGATGTTGTTGTTGTTGTTGTTGCTGTTGTTGTTGTTGTTGTTGTTGTTGTTGTTGTTGTTGCTGCTGTTGCTCTTGTTGCTGTGTTTCTGAACAGAAATAAGCCTGACTGGTTGATTATTGATGTTGCTTTTGAAGGAGATCGAAAACTTTGCCTTGAAAGAAATTGAACACAAAAGATTATAACTTTTTACTCACTTGAAGATCGAAATTGCACAAGTCTGGCCAATAGCATTTCACAACATCGAGATAATCCCCGTTGTCAGAAGGGATTTGAGACTGATATCGCTGAGACTGGTATCTTGAGCAACGAGGGATCACCAAACGTGAATTTGCTCTCCTTCAAAAGATAGCTGCGTTGGGTATGGCACATATATGTTAAGGAGAAGGAGAAATGGAAAGAAGAAAATCTCTCAAGTGTTTACACAAAGAGAAGAAACAGAATAACGATAAGACGACACAAAACAAGGCGTTAAACTAGATATTATCCATGCGTCCATTCATCGTCCCCACTTACCGTTCCTGGTAGGCCCCTAGGAGTAGAGTCCTCAGGCATTTCCGTCATAGGGTCTTATCAGAAGCTTCCGTCATTTCACTTTCCAGCTGGATTCCTTAGTCTGATCAGCTGCATCTAACCATCTCATTCTTGCTCTATCCCTAAGTCTTCTGCCGATTTTTTTTTTTAACCTGTTTTTAACTAAACGTATGTTCACTCCCTCTACTCCTGTTCTGCGGACACTCGAGCTATCCAATGGATTAAGCCCCTTTACAAGCTACCTCTGGATTAAGTCCCTTTACCAGCTGCTAACAACAGCCATTATGACTGAAACAGGAAGTCTATCATTCCAGCAACGGTTACATCTATCTAAATATTTCGGCGACGATGACACGATGCTTCTATGTCATAGACAACTTCAAGATGTTGTACAGATGCACAAATTACAATTACAAGCTCATTTACCGCTTAAAATGTTAACCCCCATGCAGCTGTCTGTAAACATTACTGTTTTACAAGTCATTGCAGTTTATACCAGTTATATATCTGTCTATTTCCTTCGTTTGGTGTGACACAGTAAATTGAACCTTATACAGAATATTCATCTCTGAGTTACTCTCCACCACTAAACCCTTGTTTAGCTGAACCGATCCTGTTTGGTTCCAATAAATATTTTGTGCTAACATTTATGATAGCGAAACAGTCAAATAAAGATTATATATTGCTACCTTAAATCTACACCGACCAACCACCTACCATTGTTAATTTATACGATTTCATTGCTTTATGACTATTATCATCCAGTTTCATTCCAGTCGACATATATACGTATGCGTATGTATGTACGTATGTATGAATGTATGTATGAATGTAGGTATACATGTATGTATGTATGTATGTATGTATGTATGTACGTATGTATGTATGAATATATGTATGAATGTATGTATACATGTATGTATGTGTGTATTATGTGTGTTTGTGTACGTGTGTATATATATATACATTATATATTCTTGCATTGAAACATATAGATAGATAGATAGATAGATAGATAGATAGATAGATAGTCAGCTATAGATATGCATGTATTTATGTATGTATATTTGTACGCATATATATATGTATATATATGTGTGTATATATATAT
>NC_069007.1:18102040-18103260 GCF_001194135.2 Octopus bimaculoides
TAACTGTGGTCTGTTCTTCTGCCTTTGCTTACGACCCATCGCCTCCAACATATATCCACACGTTTGTGTTGTGTGTTCGTGCGTGGTGTATAGATAGATATCAACACACACACACACATACACATACACACACACACACACATACACATACACACACACACACACACACACCCACACGCACATATGCATCTATATATTTGTCTTTTGTATTTGGTTTGTATGACTTTTGATGCGAATTCTTGCATTGAAATAAAATCTTGCGGCTTGGGAGGGTCATTACGCCAATAATAGTGACACACACGCACTGGTTCGATAACACTTCCTTACTGTTGGTCAATTGACTAAATATCCAACCAACTAAGTCATCGACCGTTTGTACGGGGACTCATAAGGCTGTTTCCAGACTGAATGAGAGAAAGCAGAATATTTGTGCTGGACGCAACGCCGATCCGTTGCGGGGTCCAAGGTCAGCACTTTTTGAGCAGGTGGGGTGGGGTGGGGGTAAATTCGATTACGTCAACTCCAGTACTTTAATGGGACTTCCTGTTATCGACCCCGGATAGGACGAAAGGCAAATTTGATTCCCCCACCCCCACCCCAGTGCGAGTTGGATTTTCAACGTAAAGAGCCGGAACAAATGCCACTACACATTTTGTACGATGCACTAAGAATTCTACCGGCTCCCGGTATTTTACACACACAAATACACACACATGCACACACGCATGTATATGTACAATTAGATACATACATATATATACATGAGTGGCTGTGTGGTAAGTAGCTTGCTTACCAACCACATGGTTCCGAGTTCAGGCCCACTGCGTGGCACCTTGGGCAAATGTCTTCTACTATAGCCTCGGGCCGACCGAAGCCTTGTGAATGGATTTGGTAGACGGAAACTGAAAGAAGCCCGTCGTATATATGTATATACATATATGTGTGTGTGTGTGTGTGTGTGTTTGTGTGTCTGTTTGTCCCCCTAACATCAATTGACAACCGATGTTGGTGTGTTTACGTCCCCGTAACTTAGCGGTTCGGCAAAAGAGACCGATAGAATAAGTACTAGGCTTACAAAGAATAAGTCCTGGGGTCGATTTGCTCGACTAAAGGCGGTGCTCCAGCATGGCAGCAGTCAAATGACTGAAACAAGTAAAAGAGTAAAAGAGTAAAAGAGTATATATATACATATATACATATATATATATATATACACAACT
>NC_069007.1:18104479-18105563 GCF_001194135.2 Octopus bimaculoides
CATGTAGGTAGGTAGGTAGGTAGGTAGGTAGGTAGGTAGGTAGGTAGGTAGATGGACAGACAGACAGAGAAACAGACAGACAGACAGACAGACAGACAGATAGATAGATAGATAGATAGATAGATAGATAGATAGATAGATAGATAGATAGATAGATAGATAGGGCGGTGGCAAACGAAATCAATTTAAAGTCAATAAACTCGAGTTTTTCGACATTTACTGCGCCATAGACATCAAAGTTTTCCCAGCATGCCGTGCAATTAACTTTTAAGTATTTTTTCATCCTTCTTGCATTGGAATAGTTTTGGTGCGCAGGTGGGTTGAGTGGTGGGTGTTTGCTCTGTACTCAAACACACATAACAAAAAACAACAGCAACGTCACCAACATGAATAACATTCAAACTTACAATAGGGAAATATTCTAGAAATGGCACCACAATCTCCCTCATACACTTAATGCAGTCGTTGACGAGTTAAGCCGAAATATACGACGGGGTGTCCATGGCTAGGAAGCGTTTGATTTGCAACCTGCTGAATGAGGGGTTCTGAAGAACAGCAAAGAGAGTAACAACATCACCACCACCATCACCACCACCAACAGCAACAACAACAACAACAACAACAGTAACAATATCAACAACAAGAACGGCAACAACAATTACGATTACAACAATAACTGTGAATATAAATCAATCGGGAACAATTTTGTTTGAAATCTATCAGCAGAACATAAATCAATATTTGATTTAACACAGGAAGTTGTTGGTTGTCAAAGATATCGATTTCTCAAGGGAGGAGGTGGGGGAGGAGGAGGAGGATAATAAGTACGTTGAGTGTGTTTGTGCTTGTGTTTGTGGGAACAGTTTTGTATCAACTTCATATATGTGTGTGTGTGTGTATGTATGGATGTGTGTATGTACGCATGTATGTATGTATGTATGTATGTATGCATGTATGTATGTAGGTAGGTAGGTAGGTAGGTAGGTAGGTAGGTAGGTAGGTAGGTAGGTAGGTATATATGTATATGTATGTATGTGTGTATATAAATATATACATATACGTATGGATAAATACAGATATATAT
>NC_069007.1:18106260-18107150 GCF_001194135.2 Octopus bimaculoides
ATATATATATATATATATATATATATATATGTGTGTGTGTGTGTGTGTGTGTGTATATATATCTAGATAGAGAGAGAGAGAGAAAGAGAGTGGGAGATGTAGATATCGTATATAATTTTCCACTTGAATTCGAAGTTAAAGTTGTGCCTTGTTCCCTAGAAATGTTTAACTCTAGAGCCAAATCGAATACCCAATCTGTTCTACAAACCCCACATTGATATTATTGCCAAGAAAATTGATTGATAAACTCAGGAAGAAAATGGAAAGACAATTACCCGTAGAAGTGTAGAATGAAATCTTGAACATAATCTATTAAAAAATAACATTCATGTTATCTATATAGCATATTAAAATGCATGTATATCGTTGCAAAACGCATTTTAGATGTATTGAGTTAAATAAAAACACAATTTACTTCAGAGTTAGGTGAAACGGAATTGTATCGGCAGTGACTGCGAGTGCAACAAATACGTATTTCGCCGTTGTTGCGGCTTATCAATATCAATATCTTTCTCTCTCTGTTTCCTCACTCCTCATCGCTTATTTTCTTTCTCTTTCTATTGCAGCTGTACATGTTGCAATACGTCCTGCTGCCCAGAAAGACGACAACACAAGACGTCATTCAACATGTGGTATTTCTGGTAAGATACACCATTTTTGTCTTCCCGGAAGCCTTCAGCAGTAAAGTTTTTTTTTTATCCTCTTTGTTTTTTTTTACTTTCTTTCAATATTGTCGTTGATGTGGCTGTTACTATTGTTTGATGATGTTGATAACGATGCTGATGATGATGACAATGATGATGACGATGATGATGATGATGATGATGATGATGATGATGATGATGGTGATGATGTTGATGATGATGAGGAGGAGGAGGAGGATTATGTTG
>NC_069007.1:18108586-18110339 GCF_001194135.2 Octopus bimaculoides
TATATATGAATAAATAAATATATATATATATACATATATATATATATATATCCACTAACGTATCTACATGGAAATAATTTTGGCAGTGATAGTTGTGGTGGTGGTGGTTTCTTAACTTCTGTCCACCATCACCAATCATCAGCAATCCTATCCATGCCCCCACCATCTCCCACCCCACTCTGACTCGGACCCGTGAAGGAGTCTTCCCCGAAAACACGCGAAATTTCAACATTTATTCATTAAAACGTGGCGAGTTTTTTTTTTTAATCTTACTTTTGTATGCATTTTCAAAATTAAAATGAGTTTCGGATTTTTTGTTTTCAATATCAAACATTCTGAATCTACCAAAAAATATATTTCTAATATTTTCATAAAACCACAAACCGATGACGACGAGAGGATATCCAGCCGTTTACTATTTATTTTAATGTGTGTTTACGAATATCAAAGTAGTTTTTGATATATAAGTGTATTTTGTTTATATTTCAAGTCTGCAAAATATATTCTATTTTTAACTTTAATTTGATTTTGTTTTCAATGAATTGAAACAACAATATTTTTCATTTTTAGAAAGTGAAACAGTACAACACATCTAATTTCTGTCATCTTCTTTTGTCATCGTCACTCAATCCACTCTGGGGACCTCATTTATTTCCTGCCAACTGAACCGTAGCAATTTTCTTCAAGCATTTACTCTGTTTATCGCTGTTGCGAGCGGCAACGCTGTTTTCACGGATCTAGAGAGTTAACTTAGGAGAACAACCATGTGGTCTGGGCCCTGGGAAATCTTCGTGAAATACCAGCGCTACACAATCATTGGGTGGTCTTCTTACATTAACCATACCATTTCGGTCTCTTTTCTCAATGACATTGCTAATGGTGCATACTATATGAGGAGTAACTCTTAGAAAACAATTTCTACGCCTGTGAAACAGAAATACTCACGTATTGAATATTTCAGGCATATGCTCTTCATCAAACAAATAATCAAAAGAATAGAAATTGTGAAGAAAACCAGAAACACATTCGTGAATATCAGATACTACTTATTGCCAACCACTGGATTATCCCACTCAGTATTGCCATTTGGATTACCACCTTGGATTACACTGGATATGTACGTATGTGTGTGTACGCGCGCGCGCGCGCGCGTGTGTGTGTGTGTGTGTAGATAAATATTCTCATCTAAAATACAAAGAATTACCAGCATTTTCAAGAGGATCGTTTGAAGATGGTGGATATTTATTCTACATGAAATTGTTGGTTGCCTTCTTAATCTATAAAGAATGTTTATCCACCAAATGTAGTGTTGAGCACAAATTCTCACTGTTCGATACTACCGCAAATACATACATACATACGTATATTCATTACATACATACATACATGCATACATACATACATACATACATACATATAAATATATATATATATATATATTATGTATGTAAATACATATATATCAAAATAAAGGATCAAAGGTCCATCCGAGCCATAATGTGTTTTCGGTACGTATTAGCGATCCCACTGATGAACTACGGATGACAAATTGATTTATTTGATCATTAATAGAGAAACTCGAGTACGGGATTAACTATTTTTTTGGTTTATTCATTCTAGAGTCATTAACAGCGTGCCTTAAGACTTTTTTTTTCGTGGTTTGGGTTTTAGCATGTAAGAAATCCTACAAGGGTCTTCTCTCTATGTATAAACCTTTATATGCTCTTATATATAAAAATATGTACCTATATAT
>NC_069007.1:18110439-18110882 GCF_001194135.2 Octopus bimaculoides
ATTCAGTGAATCAATATATGTATATTTGTGTGTATTTGTATGTACGCAAGTATGTATGTGTGTATGTATTTGTGAGTGAGAGTGCGTGGGGATGTGGTTGAGCGACTGTTTGTGTATATGTGTGTGTGGATGAGTTTGAGTATGTATGTGTGTGTATGTGTGTATATGTGCGTGTATGTTTGTATGACGCAATTGCATATTTGGATTGTTTGGGTGCTTGCAGAAAGATGTTGCAACCATGCGACAAATGTGTGTGCATGTGTGTGTGTTTCATCCTTTTGGGGTCAAGTAAATAAGTACCAGTAACGCACTGGGGTCGGTGTAATCTACTTAATCCCTTTGTCTGTCCTTGTTTGTCCCCACTATGTTTAGCCCCCTGTGGGCAAGAAAGAAATATATATATATATTATATACATATGTATATATACATACATATATGTGTG
>NC_069007.1:18113026-18114918 GCF_001194135.2 Octopus bimaculoides
TACCAACCGCATGGTTCCGAGTTCAGTCCCACTGCGTGGCACCTTGGGTAAGTGTCTTCTACTATAGCTTCGTGCCGACCAAAGCCTTGTGAGTGGATTCGGTAGACAGAAACTGAAAGAAGTCCATCGTATATATATATATATATGTGTGTGTGTGTCACAGCGTGGGACCTTGAAGACTGCTAAAATGCAAGAAAGTATACCAGTCCCTTAATTTTCAATACTTAAGATTTAATATTCAATATTCAATATTTCATTTAAGACAATCAATACTTCATTTCATTTTACTGAATATATACTATATATTCTATATCCTACATTAATATTATAAGAATATAAATAAAACATAAAAAACAGACAGACTTGGAATTCCTTTGAATAATATATATATATATATATATATGGGTATGTGTGAATGTGTGGCTATATATATATACATATATGTATGTATGTATATATGTATGTATGCATGTGTGTATGTATGTATGTATGTACGTATGTTTGTATGTATGTAAGTATGTATGTATGTGTGTATGTATGTATGTATAAAAAATGGGAGTATTTATATTTGTGTGTGTGTGTGTGTGTGTGTGTGTAAATGTGTCTGTTTGTGTGCATACTTGTGTGTGTGTGATTAGGTTCTCTTTTCTTTTTCTTTCTCTTCCCTCCTCCCACCCTCCATCCGTGACTTTCCCCTCCAATATCTGTCAGTAATTTATCGATCCCAATAATGAAACTATAATATCTTGCTCAAGATACAACAACAACAGCAACAACAACACCGACGACCATTCTGTCTTTCTGGTAAGAAGCCAAGTAGTTTGATGTGTGCTGCTGAGTACCGGGTGTTGGGTGTTAAAGAAGTTTCGCTGCTAATCTTCCCGTATCTCTTCTTCGTAGATCTCAATAACCGCACTTAGGATGTTCCATCGTTAGCCAAGTGTGAAGAGGAAGGAGAGGAAGAAGGAAGAAGAAGAAGAAGAAGAAGAAGAAGAAGAAGAAGAAGAAGAAGAAGAAGAAGAAGAAGAAGAAGAAGAAGAAGAAGAAGAAGAAGAAGAAGAGGGAGATTAAGAGAAAGGGGTGGAGGAGGAGGAGGAGAGACAATATCAATTCCGATTCTCTCCAAACAAATCGCCTTCCAAAGAGAAAAAGACTTCAACAAATTGACGTGTATTCATGCTCACACACGCACACATACACACACACACACACACACACACACACACACGCACACGTACTTGCATTTCACTGTGGACTCATAGACACACATATATACATACATACATACATACATACATACATACATACATACATACATACACGCATCGCTGTATACAGTTAACTTACATATTCACACACATCGCAGTGTACCGTCTACTTACACATCACATCACACACACACACACACTGTTGGTCAGAGACGGTGCGTGACTGTTACTAGGTCACTAATTGACTGTTGCTACGATGGTTCGTGAGTGTTGCTACGATGGCTCGTGACTGTTGCTAAGACAGTATGTGACTGTTGTTGAGACGTTTTGGCAATAACCACTTGCTCTTTATTTGAATAGCGAGGCACATGGCACAAAGGGCGTCATATTTAAAAGTAAGGTTGGAGCAAAATCCCAAACTCCACACCTGTCCATAAGTTGTTCCTGCAATATTTCAAAAGGAGTGTCCCCTTCAAAGACATCATGGACGATATCGCCCCTTGGTTCGAGGTTAACTTCGGATCGCAATATGGGCAGCTGGCCAATACAGACATAACATTTGAAGATATTTGATTGGTTGGAGTTACTACAGACATATAAATGGCGCATGGCTTATTGGTGAGAGCGTCTTCACAAAGAAGACAAGAACTGAAGGAGATTCAACAAAAAAAAAAAAAAAAAAAA
>NC_069007.1:18124126-18126679 GCF_001194135.2 Octopus bimaculoides
AGAAAGAAAGAAAGAAAGAAAGAAAGAGATTTCGATAATTACATATGTGTTGTTTTTTACTGTTGCCCCACCGCTCACCCCCACCCATTAGTCTGGAATATTTATGTCTTTCATATTCTTGTTTGTTTTCTTTTTTGTTTTTTGATTTTTACCATTAATGGCGGCTTTCAAAGTTCTTTCCATTTTTACAATTTGCTCCGGAATCTTTTGGTTCTTTAGATTTTATTATTGAACATATTGAAACGTGAGTGGGTTGCCAAATGTGTTTATTCAATAACAAATGTGTTGCGAAATGTGTATATCTACTTTATAAATGCCAGAAGGTTCTAAGAACGGTGCGTCCTCGAGAAAAAGAAACGAATTTGATTTGCAAAATCTACGTCCCAAAGTAAAGGTCGTCCGTAAATGATAATAAGAAAACTAGAATTTGCTACGAGAAATTACTCAACTTTTAGATCGGTAACTCTCCCATTGTTGTTGGCACTCCGTCGCTTACGACGACGAGGGTTCCAGTTGATCCGATCAACGGAACAGCCTGCTCGTGAAATTAACGTGCAAGTGGCTGAGCACTCCACAGACACGTGTACCCTTAACGTAGTTCTCGGGGATATTCAGCGTGACACAGAGTGTGACAAGGCTGACCCTTTGAATTACAGGTACAACAGAAACAGGAAGTAAGAGTGAGAGAAAGTTGTGGTGAAAGAGTACAGCAAGGTTCGCCACCATCCACTACCGGAGCCTCGTGGAGCTTTTAGGTGTTTTCGCTCAATAAACACAACGCCCGGTCTGGGAATCGACGAAGTGGAGAAAGTCCTTTGTCTCTTTGAATTTTCTGTCTCTCTCTCTCTCTCTCTCTCTCTCTCTCTTTCATCTCTGTCCCTTTGTCTCTCTTACCTCTGATTGTCTATCTCTTGGTCTCTCTCTCTCTCTCTCTCTCTATCCCTCTCCCCTCCTCTCTCTCTCTCTCTCTACATATATGTATTCTCTTATATCTGTCTTATCTCTCTGTCTTACTCTTTCTCTCTCTCTCTCTCTCTCTCTCATCTCTGTCCCCTCCCACTCTCTCTCTACATATATGTATTCTCTTATTTCTGTCTATCACCATTAATCTCTCTCTCTCTCCTTCTTTCTCTCTTTCTCTCTGTATATGTTTACATACATTTTGGAAATCACTCTGTCGCCCAAATAAAATCCCTTACACACACACACATACACACGGACCAGCATGGATACTCTGTGAGGTCTCTCGGGTGAGATGAGAAAATCTGAGAAAACAAGAGTACCGCAATCAGTTTAACTCGGTGAAAAATGTGTATGACTCAGGGGGTCGTAACTCTGTAATATACTTAACACCAATTACTTCCCTTCCTTCAATGCATGCTAAGCTGATTACAAACGGATTTCAAATTGCTGTTAGCAATGAAAGTGCGTGTGTGTGTGTGCCTGCGTGCGTGCGTGAGTGTCTATTTGTCCGTCTGTGTTTCTCTCTGTGTGTGCGTGTGTGTGTATGTGTGTGTGTGTGTGTGTGTGTGTGTATTTTCGTACCTATGTGAGTGAGTGTGTCCACACACACACATATAAGCAAAGGCTTTGGTTGGCACGAAGCTTTAGTAGAAGAAACTTGCTCAAGATGCCACGCTGTAGGACTGAACTCGGAACCATGTGGCTGAGAAGCAACCTTCTTACCACACAGCCACGTGCGTTTATATAACTCTGTGCGCGCGCGCGTGTGTGTGTGTGTGTGTGTTTCTCGCCGTATTTCCTCAGCCAGGAGTAACTTGAAGACACCAATCAATTGCAACGGCTGATCAATAGGCATCAATACAAATCGATATTGATCCACGCTGATCAATTCAACCGTCAGATCGATGCACAAATATTTTCTACTTTGTTTACGCCTGATGTTGTAAGTGACGATGGCGGTTGTGGTGGAGGTGTTTATGTTGTTGTTGTTGTTGTTGACGCTGTTAGCGATAACGCTAATAGTAGTAGTGATGATGTTATTGTTGTTGCTGCTGTTCGCGGCGGCGGCGGTGATGGTGTTGGTGGTGATGGTGGTCGTCGTCGTCGTCATCGTATTGGTTGCTGTGGTGCCATATGGTGATTTTGCTTGTTGTTGTTGTTTAGCCCTAGGCCTGGCCGGGAAGATCTACTACCAAAGGCTTTCCAGCCGTTGCCATCTTAGCTTTATTTATTTATTTATTCATTCATTTTTTTTAAACCTTAGTGCAGAGAGTAATATAAAGGAAATATGACTGCTATTTCTAGCTAAGTGAGTAACGTTGCACGGGAGCTAACACGACCACACATACACATATGCACGCACGCACACACACACACACACACACAATAACACACAGATACCATCGGCGCAAGAGTGTCTGTGTGGTAAGTAGCTTGCTTACCAACCACATGGTTCCGGGTTCAGTCCCACTGCGTGGCACCTTGGGCAAGTGTCTTCTACTATAGCCTCGGGCCGACCAAAGCCTTGTGAGTGGATTTGGTAGACGGAAACTAAAAGAAGCCCATCGTATATATGTGTGTATATATATA
>NC_069007.1:18128633-18136605 GCF_001194135.2 Octopus bimaculoides
TAGCAAATGAAAAAATCCGAAGCTTACACAGTACAGTTGTTGTTGAAGTGTAATTGAGTAGATCGATTATCAAATGCTCTCCAGCTATGACCACCCTACAGTTGTTGTTGAAGTGTAATTGAGTAGATCGATTATCAAATGCTCTCCAGCTATGACCACCCTGTCAGTATCCTTCTTCCTTCCTTCGTTGTTTCGGCCTGATGGAGTCGTAGGTGGGATGAGCATCATGAAATGCAGTGTGTCTCAGACATTTTAATCTTGGCCTAGTGGTTAAAGTGTTGCATTCATGATCGCAAGATTCTGGTTTCGATTCTCAGACTGGGTGATGCGATGTGTCCTTGAGCAAAATACTTCATTTCATGTTGCTGCAGTCCACTCAGCTGTAAATGAGTAACCCTGTGGTGCACTGGTGTCCCGTCCAGGGGTTTGTTGTGATCTAGGTCACTTCGATGCCGTTGAAACCAAGTACTGGAGGTGCGTGGCTTAGTAGTTAGAGTGTTGGACTCATTCAGGATCGCAAGATTGTGGTTTCAATTATCACCCAGGTTGTGCGTTGTGTTCTTGAGCAAAACACTTCATTCCACGTTAGTCCAGCCCACTCAATGGTAAATGAGCCAGGAGGGGGCTGACAATGACCATGTTCAGATGGTGCTTTTTACATGCCACTGGCACAGGGACCACAACTACAATTTCCATTTGATTGTGATTTCATTTGATTTGATTTGATATTTATCTGTCTTTATGTTCTGAGTTCAGATTCCGCCATGGTCAACTTTGCTTTTCGCCATTTCGGAGCTGATAAAATGGGTTTCACTGGAGTCAAAGTAATTGAATTAGATCTTCACTCAAAATTGCTAGCCTTATGCCAAAATTTGAAACCAATGTCTCAAAAACAATCTGTTTTTTAATTTCAGGTGGATGGCAATATTGCTTGCGGCAAAACAGAATTTGCAAAAGGAATTGCTGAAAGTTTTGGTCTTCATTACATGCCTGATATTCACCCTGACGAAGTATGGCTCCGAGACAATGGTTTTGACATGAGAGAACTTGATGAACAGTTTTCAGAACCTGCCAATGTATCATACGACCTCAAGAAGTTCTTAAGTGACCCTGACCCAAAGAAGAGCCTGAAGGTGGGGAGGCCACAAGTGCTTCTGTACCAAATGCGATTCTTCAATTATGTATCAGCATTGGAACATCTCCTGAACACAGGCAAGTTTCATCTTAATTGGTCTGATATGTTGGGCAAGTGTCTTCTGTTACAGCCTGAAGCTGACCAAAGCCTTGTGAGAAGAATTGGTCAACAGAAACTGAAGTAACCCATTATGTGTGTGTGTATATATCTGTTATATCATCATCATTGATTAACGTCCGTTTTCCATGCTGGCATGGGTTGGACGGTTTGGCTGGGGTCTGGAGAGCCAGCAGCTGCACCAGGGTCCAGTCTGGTCAGGCAGAGTTTCTACAACTGGATGCCCTTCCTAACGCCAACCACTCTGAGAGTATAGTGGATGCTTTTTACATGCCACCAGCACAGGAGCCAGTAAGGTGGGCCTGGCAACGAACACGTTCAGATGGTGCTTATAATATATATATATATATATTTATATATATATATATATATATATATCTTTCATCTTTTACTTGTTTGTCATTAGACCGTGTCCATGCTGGGGCACCGCCTTGAAGAAATTTTTTACAGCTTTAATAAAAACAAAATCTTCAGTTATATATATATATATATATATATATATATATATATATATATATATATATATATATATATATATATATATATATATCTTCACAGTTATAAATATATATATATATATATATATACTCACAGTGAAGACATGTGGTTTAGTGGTTAGGGTTTTCGGCTCATGATCACGAGGTAGTGAGTTCAATTCCCAGCGACGCATTGTGTCCTCGAGCAAGACATTTTATTTCATGTTGCTCCAATCCACTCAGCTGGCAAAAATGAATAGTACCTGTAATTCAAAGGGCTAGTCTTGTAACCTTCCGTGTCATGCTGAATCTCCCTGGAAACTATTAAAAGTACACACATCTGTGGAGTGCTCAGCCACTTGAACATTAATTTCACGAGCAGGCTTGTTCCGTTGACCAGATTAACTGGGGCCCTTGTCATCATAACTGACGAAGTGCCATAACATACTCATGTGGTATTTTCCATCTTACAAGTTGATGTTGTATTTAGTGTTGAAAACAAAACATGTGGTGTAAACACTGGAACATCGTTTTTTTTTTTTTACAAATCTGAATGCATTTCACATGGAAGTTTTGGTCTGAAAATTCCCACTTGTTTACTTTAGAATGAAGTATATTGAAAATTGATTGAAACCTAAGTGGTTGCGTATCTCCACCAAAAAAACAAGAAGGAAAGAAAATGGCTTAATATACAGTATTGACCCTATTTTTCTCTCTCTCTCTCTCTCTCTCTCTCTCTCTCTCTCTCTGTCCCCTCAGGTCAAGGTGTTGTAATGGAAAGGAGTGTTTACAGTGACATGGTGTTTCCAGAAGTTTTTACTCAGCTTGGTTATATGAGACCACAAGGTAAGACGACAAAAAACAACAACAACAATTGTTATTCTCTCTCTCTCTCTCTTTCTCTCTCACACAATATTATTTCATTGCTTCACTGGTTTCATTCAATAGGCTGTGGCCATGCTAGAACGTCACCAGGACCATCAATGACTTAAATACAGGTTCAACACTGACTTTCTGGATTCTGATGGTCTGGAGCCGCTTATAATCCACCCTAATTTACAAACAGGAACTCCCAAGTTCCTGCAGCTGCCAAACTAGTTTACTAGATTTAGAGATTAACTCAATGGGAAAGATAAAAATTGGATTGCATAGGATTTGAACTTAGAATGTAAAGAGGTAGAATTTTATTGATGTTTTTCACTGTTTCTTCTCTCTCTCTCTCTTTCTTTCTCCTATATGTATACACATACACACATGCATGCATATGATGTGTATGTGTGTGTGTGTGTGTGTATTTTCTGTTTATAAAATATATTTTAAAACTAACATCAGACTTATTAAATCTCTAGTTGTGAAATCTTTCCATACATAAGACATGTCATATCTTTTTCTCTCTAATGTAAGATCATAAGTTGACTCTTTCGTGTTAAATAAGTCATAGCTCTCTTACAAAAGATATGTCACATCATACATCACATCGTAACTCTCGTTTCTTGCATTCTGAGACATATCACCTCTTAACTCTGTCAGTTATGACATACTGGGCTACACATCACATCATAACCCTTCTATTCTTTTGTTCAATCTATCTATCATTTTAACATTTAAACTGGTTCAGATGTTATCCCTGTTTTATGTTATTCTGAAAATAAACAGTCACAGCATCAAAATGCATGATTAATCCAAAACGATGTGATTATATAATCCTTTCATTTAAACAGAATAATCTAAATGCTAAAGGATTAAAAGCATATCTGTGGCTTATAATGACAACAGAAGTGCATTTAGTGAGAAGAAGAGAAGCTTAGATACTCTGGGTTTTTTTTAAAGTGTCCTTCACCTGTTTTTCAGCCCTCCAGTATTACACCAACATGCTGCGTAAATACACTCTTTGTGACTTGTGGAAACCACATCTCTTTATCTACCTGGATGCCCCAATTCCCTATCTCAGGGAAAAGATCAACACTCGAGGAATTGTAAGTATTGGTGGTGGTGGTGGGGCTCATTTGGCTTAATATTGCAATTATAATGTAAAAACTCAGTGATGCATTTAATTACGAAATACACGTTAACAATTTGCAAATTAAATCTCAAATAATTATTAACAGGACTCATCAAAGATTTGTGAGTAATCCATTTACTCTAAACTGTAGTCTAGACTAACTACCAAACTATTGTTGCCTATATTGTAACTACCATGCTACAATAATGTATATACCATAGCCACAACACTTAATAGAGTTTATATACCATAAATACAACACTACTACATGGTATATACTATAGCCACAACATTAGTAGAGGTTATATACTGTAGCCACAACACTAGTAGATGCTACATATCAGACATGAATAATTTACAAAGAAGTAATTTTGATATTATTGTTTAACCCTTTCGTTACCAACACCCGGCTCTGGCTCTGAGTACAAATGTCTTGTTTTCATAAGTTTTGAATTAAAATCTTCCACCAAACCTTAGTCACAATTATGTTCGTAACACTAGCTTAATGATAACGAAGTTATTTTACTAAATTCTTTCTTATATTTAAAATTAATTGAAAGAAACACAGAGCATCTCAACAGGAATATGGTAACAAAAGGGTTAACAAATGATTAATTTAACTCTTTTGATACCAAACCGGCTGAAAGCACCTCTTGCTCTGTACTACAAATGTCTTGTTTTCATAAGTTTTGAATTAAAATCTTCCACCAAACCTTAGTCACAATTAGTGTTCCTGACACTAGCTGAATGATAACTAAGTTATTTTACTAAATTCTTTGTTATATTTAAAGTAATTGAAAGAAACATAGAACATCTCAAAATAAATACGGTAACGAAAGGGTTAAAATAATATTTTGGTCATATTTATTAATTTTTTTAAAATTCTCTCTGTGACAGCCTTATGAAGTAAACAGTCCAGTTCTCACAGACGACTTCTTAAGAAGAATCGACAAAGTCTATAAGGAAAAGTTCTTTCCTTCAATGAAGTAAGTTTGGTAAAATTCCTTTTGCAAAATATTCATCTTTCGTTTCTTCTTCCTCTCCTTTCTCCATCTCAGTTTCACTTCTTGTGTTTCACAACAATGGTTCTAAATCTTACTTGGTAGCCAGCACCTCACTGTGGAGAATTGTGAGCTCACAGTGTATCCTTTACATGTTTATGATGCTAGAGTGTATTTTGTGGGAGATTTGGCTGCCATTTTTGTCAAGCTTAGCTACCATATATATACATACATATATATATATATATATATATATATATATCTACGTAAGATAGTAGAGTGTGATTTAAGAGAAATTTGGCTGCTGTTTCTATGTATATATATATATATATTTGTTTGTGTGTATGTATTTGTCCCGTCTCCACCACCCCTGCCATCGTTTGACAACCAATGTTGGTGTGTTTACGTCCCTGTAACTTAGTGGTTCAGCAAAAGAGACCTATAGAATAAGCACTAGGCTTACAAAGAATAAGTCCTGCGGTCGATTTGTTTAACTAAAGTGGGTGCTCTAGCATGGTCACAGTCAAATGAATGAAACAAATAAAAGACTATATATATATGTGTGTGTGTGAGAGAGAGTCTGTGTCTAAATTTATTTCTACCCCCATTTGACAGCTGGTATTGCTTTGTCTGGATCTCCGTAACTTAGCAGTTCAGCCCAAGAAACCAACAGAATAAGTACAAGACTTAAAAGATAAATACAGGAGGTTGATTTGTTTAACTAATAGTCCTCAAGACGATACCCCAGCATGGCTGCAGTCAGATGGCTAAAACGTTGAAAAAAAAAAAAAATATCAAGGGTGGTAATTCTTGTAAGTTCAATTAATTGAAATTTCAGATCAAAACTGACAGCAGCAGTTATAACAGAGTTCATTTTTCTTGCCGAATGATTCAAAACTAATTTGTTTCTTCGTGTTTCTGCTATTCCAGGGACCATTCTGAAATATTAACCTATGATGTTTCCAATTTACCGGACTGGGAAATTGTGAGTATAATCACCATAATCTTCTTTTATGCTTTTGTTTGTTTGTTTGCTTGTTTCAGTCGTATTCTTGTCATTGTTCAAGGACTGGTTGCACTATTCAAAGGCTTGTCATAAACAATGTATGGGATGAAAGCGCTAAGCAGTGGTGCATTTTATCATGGAGAAAATTTCTAACAGTAGACAAATGGATGCAAATACACTAAGTCAGCTCACAGCGCCACCTAGCCACACTATTGAATGCATGAAATTTTTCTCCATGGCAAAATACAGTGAATGGGTTTCTTATGGGTTCACATATGCCTGAAGCATATTTAATTTGCTCGCAAGTTCGTGTGTGTACGATGGGCTTCTTTCAGTTTCAGTCAACCAGATACACTCACAAGGCTTTGGTCAGCCCAAGGTGACATGCAGTGGGGCTGAACTCAAAACCATGTGGTTGCGAAGCAAACTTCTTACCAAACAGCCACACCTGGACTTTAAGTCTTAATTAATAATAGAAAGAATTTGTTTTTAATCAGTATTTTGTTATTTTCCTTGTTCCATGCTTTTGTTTGAGTTGGTTGCTATTTCTGTGCAAATCTCTGTTTATTCCAGATTGTTGAAGAATTAGAAGAATTGAACTTGGTCAAAGATGAAGAGAATCCAGAAAAGTTCAAAGTTTGGCGCCAGAGACATGAAGATGATTTCAACAACTATCGCATGGTGTATGTACAACCATATTTTGTTGTTCTTCATCTTTATTATTAATCTTATTATTATTATTATTATTATTATTAAATGCTTAGTGGTATTTTGCACATTGCTACATTCTGAGTTCAAATTCCGCTGAGGTCGACTTTGCTTTTCGTCCTTTTCACCTCCAAAATTTCAGGCCTTGTGCCTATAGTAGAAAAGATTATTATTACTATTATTATTGTTCGATGAACTTACAGAATTGTTAGCTTGCTGGGCAAAGATAGTTAGCAGCATTTCTTTCAGACCTTTATGTGTTCAGCTCAAATTGCACCTAGGTCAGCTTTGCCTTTCATTCTTTCAGGGTCGATAAATAAAATACCAGTTGGATGCTGAGGTCACTGTGATCAATTAACCTTACCATCTCCAGTTGTTAACCCTCTGCCAAAATTCGAAATGATTATTATCCTTTTTCTTTCAACCTCCTCCTCCTCCTTCTTCTTTAACCCTAGGTCATTTCATCATCCTGCAAACATACAATAACAGACAATCCAGCTAACACCTGATGCACCACTACAAAGATGGGATGGTCGCAGCTGGAATGCCTCCAATTACAAAGTTTACTGGATTAGGGCTGACCTGGGGCTTAATTATAATGACATGACCATTAATCTTGTATTTATCCAGGATTATTGTGAATATTTTGTTTGTATTTTTTTTTTGTTTCAGTGTCTCAATGAAGGATACCCTGGGGCCCCTGTTTGTGCTTGAACCCCCACTGAAGGCACCGGAGCTGATGATTCACGGAGAAAATTTTATTGATTATGAGAGAGTCATCAACATAGTTAGTTATCTACCTTCTTTTTGTCTTCTTTCATCATCATCATTGTTTAACATCAGCTTTTCCATGCTGGCATGGGTTGGACGGTTTGACTGGACTGGCAAGCCAGGAGGCTGCACCAGGCTCCAATCTGATTTGGTAAGATTTCTACAGCTGGATGCTCTTCCTAATGCCAACCACTCCAAAAGTGTAATAGGTGCTTTTTTACATGCCACCGGCATGGGAGCCAATCAGGCAGCGCTGGCATCGACCACAATCGAATGGTGCTTTTTGCTAGTGTGCTAGTGTGTTTATGTCCCTGTAACTTTGGCAAAAGAGATCGAGAAGAGGAAGAGATCATAAATTAAAAACAGAACACAAAGGCTATGAAGCTTGAAACACGTGTACCGCAATATCCTTTGTGTTCTGTTTTTAATTTATGTTTGATATATTCTCTCACCTCTGCCACTATCTGGCATATACACTTATCAAGTATTCCCTCTAAACTTACACTATCTATATATATATTTATATATGGGAGAATTTACGAAAAAAACAACAGACGAAGACAGGTGGTGTAAACAACAAATGGATGTATTAGTTTAACGCTCAGGAATAGAGAAAGTCTTTGACGTTTCGAGCTACGCTCTGAAAAGAACACAGAAAGAAATAAGGAGAGAAACAAGGAGAAAAAAATATAAATGTAGTGGTCAGTGATCTATCATGGCGAATATATATATATATATATATATATATATATATAT